>NW_024345601.1:15467514-15741784 GCF_902729225.1 Pteropus medius
ATGAATTAGCCTTATCAACCCTTCTCAGCCTAGTACTTATACCAGGTTAACTCTTAGAAATGCCCCCACATCTTTGCATTTCATCTCACTTGCAAAAGCAATTAAGTTTAGAGTTGAGAGCCAATATCAGAGCCCTTGTCAGGAAACAGAATTCACCCTGGATGGTTTGAATGAAGACTAATGGAAGGAACAGTTACAGAGAGTTACAGAGGTGCTGGCCAGGTACCACGGGGCACTAGGGGACTAACGACAATGGGAAATTAATACCACTGCTAGGGCTGAGGGGCAAGGGGAAGAAGTAGAGCTATTGGGGCCCAGTGGGATCTGGAACTGGGGAGGGGCTGCTCAGCAGGAGCTATAGCCAAGAAGAATGGTGTCCAAAGATGTGGCATCCAAGGAGAGAGGGAGCTGGGAAGAAGTACGTAGACCTCCCTCCTCTTTTCTCCAGCCCCCTGCTGGGCCACTGGTTGGATGAACCAATGGGGTGCCAGAAGGCAATAGAGGCAAGGTGATTTACTCTACAGATGTCGGTTGATCAGGACAGAACAGGACCCAAAATATACAGGAGTGAGGCAAACCAGTCAACCAGCACGGAGGCTATCAGATGTGTACTGCCTGACAGAGTGCTGAGCACTTAGATAGTGCACAGTACATGTCTCCTTCCCCTTGCCTTCTAGGTTTTCGATGTCTTAAAAGAGCACCAGCGAAGCCATTGAGGCAGAGAGAAGGAGGAAGAGCACCTACTAAAAGAGCAAACCCTTGAATCAGGATCTGTCTGAGCTCTGGCCCTCTTGGTGTGTCTGCAGAGAAGCTCTCTATATAAATTGTCCTCTAGTTCATGGTTACCACCGGGCAGGCATTACACCAGAGACATGGAGGTCCAATCAAGGAGATGTTAATTTCGGAAAAAAAAAAAAATCTGTTTCTTGTTTCTCCTGCCTAGAGATTTCCAGTGCTCATATCTGGTAGCTAGAGACCACACTGGTGCTGGGAATAGCTCACCCGGTACTTGACAGACTGGCCTCTTAGAGCTCAAGAGAAGACTGGGCTGCATCTGTAATTTGAGCCTTCCAATATATTTAAAAAGAGAGAAAATGTATATTAGGTTTAGAAACACCATAGGGAATCATTAATGTTTATATGTGAGAACTGAACTTTTTTCAATGCAAAGAAACATAGTACAACCTAATCGTACTTTTCACAAGATAATTATAGGCATTACAGAAATATGGAGACACAGCACACTATAGGTGATGTGGTCTGGTAATAGGGTATCAGTTCAAATTTATATGATGAATGTCTCCTGTTTTAACCCCACTGTTGTATCTATGAGGCTCTGTGACTCCACTGAGAGAAAGTATCAGAAGTCTGGATCTAAGGCTGTTGTGAATTAGGGTCTTGCCAAATCTGTACCCCACCCCTCCATCTTCTGTATACTTTGATTTTTGTTGTCTCTATTCCTTCTCAGACCCAGGTTTGGAAAGACTCAAAATTGGACGATGTCTGCATTTTGGTCGAGCATGAGTGAGTGAGACTTGCAGGAACATATTGCTGAGCAGAGTGGTCCAGCTCACTGCTGTGGTTGACAGCTCTTCTGTCTCCAGATGTTGACATTTTTAGATCACTGCTAGTTCAGAGACGTCACCGAAGAAAGAGAAAGTAAATGTAAAATCGATATCTTCTTTAAAAAATGTTAAAAAAACAATGAAATGTCCATTGAAAGATTTGGGGGCCATGATTGAGACTGCCTTAGTTTTAAAAGTGTGAATTGTTCTGTGCCTTCAGCTGTATATCAGCAGTGCATTAATAATATAGGGCAGTGGTTTACCAATTTGGGTTGTACAAGAGGGACTGAAGAAGCTTGTTAAAAAGGCAGATCAAATGCTCTCCTTTCTTGATGCCTGGAGTCTACCTTTTTAGCCAACACCCTAGGTGGTTCAAGAAATATAACTTAGGAAACACTGCAACATGGGATGTTGACCCCCTTAAGCCTTTATAACGTGCTGACAATCAGGAGAATTTTTTTTTTTTTTAATCAGAATTGTAAAATTCCTCTGGATCTTCTTCTAGACTGTACTTTTTTGTTTTGTTTTGACCCTTTGACTTCAGGCAACCTGTCATTGGTAGGACAGATGCACAAGAAGTAATTTCCCTAGAGAGGGATCCTGCTGTCACATGGTAGGAGATGCTGTCTTGTTGAAAAACAAAGAAAACCTTCCATCCAACTCGGTGGTCTCCCTGAAGAGATCGGAAAAGTAATCCAGTGGTGTCTGTTTGTTTCAAGCCCGTGTTGTTATTAATCCTGTTACTTATGATAATGCTTTCCATTTACAGGCTTGCTGTCTCAGAGGAGTTTTATGTATCGTGTACTAGACCCTGCTGGGTGATTAAGCCACTCAGTCGGCATCTTACAGGCCACTCGAGGACTGTTTGCTTATGGCAGACAACTACTGCACTTCTCAAAGAGCTCGCTGTGCGGTGCATTAGCTGTTGCTGATGGTTCCTTAGGAAGTGGGTGGTGGGGGTTGGGGGTACTCGGGACCTAATGCTTTGGGGGTCGAGGCACACAGAGATGGAGTTCTACTTCCGATCCTAACCCTTCGTTGTTCCTATATCGTTAGAATCTTCTTGGCCCCTTCGAGTGAGGGTGGGGTGGGGCAGCTCTTTCTCTGTAAGGTTCATTATCCTCTAGGGAAAAAATATGAGTAGTTAATTTAATAATTTTGTAAATAAGAGAAAGACATAGCATATTTCACTCATCAGGTTTTAAAATTTCAGTTTAGAATACAGAGACTTTGTGGCTAATCAAGGCAGTGACTGTCAGGAAGGAGACTCGTGGGAGAATGGACAGTTATGCAAGTGAGAGCTTCAGAGGGCAGTTTGCCCACTTCTATAGCATTTTAACACAAAACCCTTTAAAACTCCAAAATCCATGTGGCCTTTTCACAACTGTAGTAAGGAAGGCTGTGACCGATTTACATAAGTTAACGATACTTTCACTGCCCACTGTTCCTCCACCCTCTCATCCAGAGGCCCACCAGACTCCACACCTGGCCTGTCCATGCTGTGTCCAGACATGCGGGTCATAGGACAAAATCAAGGCTCATCTGGGGAGGCAGAGGCCTGGTGGTACCCCGATTTGACCTGTCATGGGAGACAGGAAGCCCCCTGGCTTCACTGGCTGGTTGGCATGTCCCTACTGCTAACATAGACCTCTGTCATTGACTTCGATTCTCAATCTCTGTGGGATGATTGGGGTGAAACTTCCATTCCCCACCCCTTTTTATTTAAAGCCAGGTAACACTGACCACACTCACAGACTCTAACCCAGGAAAATGGTCAAACACCAGGCTTCTCCAAGACCCACACCATTTTACCAAGTTATAGGCGAGACTTTACTGGAAAAGCGAGCCACCCTGATGAACATGCTGTCATTCTCTCCATAATGAACTACAAGACAGTTAAGGTCATTAAAAGAAACACTGCTTGTTAAAGTGTGAGCGAGAAGCCTCTTTTTACCTCTCAGTTTGAATCTGACCATTGTTTATGAGGATATTACTCTGTGAGGTTTCTCGGCCATTTGTGACCTTTTCTGCTGGTCGACAGTGTCCATTCTAAACAAGGAACAGACTTATTCCTCAAAATGCTGAAGCTTAAGAATAATAGCAGTTCTGATTGAAGAGGCCAAGGGCTGATATTTCTGTCACCATGGCAGCCCTGTGTTTTGGGACAAGGAGCCCTCTTTCCAGCCCTTACTCTGATTCTCTGATGGAAGATGCAGGGGGTGGGTAAGGATGCACCCACTTTATTCAAGAGTTTTGGAACTTGTTAAGCAGCCCCTGGGAGAGTCTACTTTTTCTCTGCTATCTGGACATTTCTATTGCTTGGACAGCTCTGCTGCTACCACCTTGGCCCAGGCCACTGCTATTTCTGCCCGGGCTATGTAATGGCCTCTGCTTCTGTTCCCCTTTCCCTATCTACACGGCATCCACCATAAGCTTTTGAAAATGCAGACCAGATCTTCTGCCAAGAGGCAGTGTGGTGCAGTAGTTGAGAGCTTGGTTCTGAAGGTGGTCTGCTTGGATTCAGTCTTTAACTAGCTGGGTGACCTGGAACAACTTAATTAACTTCTGTCCTCATCTGTACAATGAACAGATAAACATCCTTATAAGTTTAGATTCCAAAACAGACTCGTGACCAGGCCTGTGAGGGACAGCATGGTCCAAGGCCAGGTAATTTCTCTAGCTTTATCTCAGTTAGTTTACCTGCCTCCTTCTCTGCTTTCTGCTCACACTGGCTTTGTTCAGCATCTCCAAAACACCAAGGGCCTTTGCCCAAGCCTTTTCTCTGCTGAGAGTATTTACCTGCTTCCCTCTGCCAGCTCCTGCTCCTCCTAATTGTCCATTCCCCAGGGAGGCCTCCCATACCACTGAGGTGAAAAGAGAGCCCTATCATTCTCTGCTGTGGCACCCCCATTCTTTTCTTTCATAGTATTTGCCACAGTTTATCATTTTACATTCATTTGATAATTTTCCAGATTGATACTTTCAAGCTCTCCTATGCTTTAAGTCCCATGTAGCTAAAGAAGGGCCTGTAGCATGTAGCATAGGTCTGGCCTCTACTGCTCCCTAACTATGTGATGAATGAACATGCCGCCCCACCTGAGCTTGTGAGTGGCTTTCCTGAGCCCACTGTCAATGTGTGACAATGTTTATTTTAAGACAGAGAGCTTTCTGAAACATTCTAGGTCGCAGGTCAGCCATGGAGTGGGGAAATACATGGCTTAGTGGTTCTCAAATTGTAGCATGAATCAGAAACACCTGGAGGACTTGTTAAACCTCAGAGTGTTGGGCCCCCCCTCAAAGTTTCTTTCTCTGTAGGTCTGGGATGGGACTGAGAATTTGCATATCTAAGTTCCCAGATGAGGCCAATGCTGGTTTGGGGGCCACTCTGAGAACCAATGATAGAGATATGGGCGTAGCTCATGTTTATCGTGCTTTATTTAATTGCGCTTCACACGTTACATTTTTTACAAATTGAAGACAAGACCCTCCACTAGCAAAGAGATTACAACTCGCTTTATTGCAGTGGTCTGGAACCAAACCTGTAATACCTCCGTGGTCTGCCTGTCCATAGGTAGCAAAATAGTTACCATAACAGGGCTCAGAGGCCTGCTGGATCATGGAATGCCACAAAGGAAATAAAAGCTAGGAGAAAAGGGATCATAGTGTCTTGTTATGGGCCATCCAGGTGAGTTTGTCCTAGTTCCTGTGTCACTTGCTTTGTATAGTTTTGTGTGAGGTTGGTAACCACCTCACAGTGGAAACAGCTCGTCTTCCTACTTCTTTTGTTGCTTAGGTGGTAAAATCTAGGGGCTAGAAAGGTTTGCGGTACAGAATCTCCCAGAAGAGTGTTTTAAAGGAGCTTATTATAATCGCGTTGTAAAGGCCTGAAAGCGTGGATCCTGGTCGTTCGACTGAAGCTGGATTTAGGGTAGTTATTGATGGCAGTCCTTCCTGCCGCACGTTCTGTAGAAACGCTCCTTCTAAACGACTCTGTGATGGGCCCTCTTGGGTTTCTCCTCACTGACAGAGCCACAGAAAGCTCTTAGGTTTATTAGTGGCCTTAGAACGAGTTAGGCAGTTTCCAGAGGCATGATCCCCTCCTTTCCCGTCACAATCACCACGATATTTTCATGGGTTTCAGGAGCTTTTCATGGCCCCAAGTGGTCACTCATTGCTCCGTGTTGGGAACGGAAATGGTGTTGCTGGAGCAAGGTCTTTGGAGTCAGATGCATCCACGTTTGATGCTGTTCCTGGTAACTAGCTCCTCGTTGGTTTTCCTGTCCAGTAAGATGGGGATGATGATATCTAGGGAAGCTTATGGTATAGGGATCAAGCAGAGGAATCGAGTTGAAAAGACTTGCCAGTCTTTTCACTGTTGTAACCATGAGCAAGTGATTGAATCTTGCTAAGCCTCAGCATCCTCTTCCATCATGTGAGGATTAGAGTGGTACCTACCTCATAAGGTTCTTGGGAAGATAAATACCTGTGAAAACTGGTCGAATCCAGTAAAGTTTCTAGTTAATGATATTGTGCAGTTGTTATTTTCTTGGTTTTGACAAAGGTTGCGTAAGATGTTAGCATTGAGGAAGATGAGTGAACAGTATATGGGGACTCTACTATCTGCAGCTTTTTGGTAAATCTAAAGTTGTTCCAAAATGAACTAAGTGCATCTGTAAAAAGTTTGTGAAGTAGTTAGCAGGATGCTTGAGGTTTAAAAAGCCCTCAGTAAGTGCTGGCCACTACCATCATTGCTAATACTATAAGTACAGTTACTACCACTGATACCTTGAAGGGTCGTCATAATCAATGTGTGTGTCTCACTGACCATTCCACAAGTAGTGTATTAGTATCCTATGGCTGCCGTAACAAGTTGCTACAAACTTCGTAGCTTAACACAAATTTGTTATAGTTTTGGAGGTCAGAAGTCCAAAGTAGGTCTCATTGGGCAAAAATCAAGGCGTCAGCAAGATTGATTTTTTTTCTGGAGGTTGTAAGGGAAGACTGTTTCCTTGCCTTTTCCAGCCGCTAGAGGTGGCCATGTGCTCCGTGGCTCGTGGCCCCCCTCTATCTTCAAAGCAGATGATTAAAGCACTGACTTCTGCTTCCATGATGACATCTGCTTCTCTAACTCTGACCCTCCTCTTTCTGTTTTATAAGGACGCTTATGATTACATTGGGCCCACCTGGATTATCTACAATGCTCTCCCGTCTCGAGATCCTTAACATAATAACATCAGCAAAGTCCTTATTGCCATGTAAATATGGCAAAGTCCTTTTTGCCATATTTACCGGTTCTGAGAGTTGGGACAAGATATCTTTAGGTGAGGGCATTATTCTGTCCGCCACAAGTGGTAAGCTGTCTTCCTTCACTTTTTTATCATTTGCCTACGTCCCAGGTACCCTACCCAGTACCTACTGAGAGGGCAGTATTGTTTAATTTCTTTGGGTGAAGCTTTGCTCTCCAGCTGTTCCTTTTGGAAGCCTGGGCTCTATGTGGGTGGGTGCTGAGGATGCAGACCGCGCTTGGTGTCTACTAGATAATGTGTGATGTACAACTGGGCACCGTGTTACTGAGTGTCCATATGGTAGGTAATGGACTCTCATTGTTCAGTTGTGGGCCTGGTACTTTTTGGTACAAAAATGGTGACAACAGCTATCTCTTTGTTAACAAATAGTGCTAACATACTCACTGTTTAGTCTGAAGGCCGATTATACCTAACCCCTTATGAACACAGATTGTGTGTGGGTCATGGATGATCCTGGATGTCATACTCCCTTAGTTCTCTGGTCAAGACCTTAGTCTCACCCCATCTCCTTTTCTTCCTATCTCTGTCTAAATCTGGACTGTGGAACATGGTAGCCACTAGCCACGTGTGGCTGTTGAGCAATTGAAATGCAGATAATCGGAACTGAGATATACTGTAAACGTAGAATACACACTGAAATTTGGAGACAGTATGAAGAACAAACGATTTCATTAATAATGTTTAGATGCCGATATTACGTGTTTTGCAATAATATTTTTGATACATTGGGTTAAACTACATTATTAAAATTATTTTTACCTTTCTCTTTTTACTTTTTAATGTGGCTACTAGAACATTTAAAACTACATACGTGGCTTGCATTGTTTTTCTTTTGGAGAGTGCTGGTCTAAATCCTACTCGTAATCTGTGAGAGATGGGGAGAAAGAATGAGTGTGAGGTCCTGTTATTCTTATCACAGCGTCGTGTAAAAGGCTTCCTCAGGACTTCTGTTTTTCCTTCTCTCCCTCCTGTCTGTCTTTCTGTCTTTTTGTTTCTCGCCTCACTCTTTTTCGTTTACTTGTAACAAGGCTGCTGAATGAGCCTCTGGAGGTAGGAATGTTAAATCATTTGAATCATGATGAGGTGGCTCAGAAAAAAAGGTGGCTAGGGCTATATACTGGCCCACAAAGTTAGGAAATTAGTCACGACTTCCATCCCCTTTCCCTGCCCCTTACACCCCGGAAGATTCTGGGTTTTGTTTGTTTTGTTTTTGTTGGGGGGTGGGGACATATCTTTTTAAAAGCTCCTGAAGGGATCCTGACATCTGTTTCCCAAGTCTGCCTTGAAAATTGTGGCTCTGGAGAAGGGCAGGGGTCCAGTGGCTCTGAGATGGCATCAGAATCACCTGTGGTGAAAATGCAGATTCCTGGGCTCTGCACTGCTGGATTTTGCTGAGAATGAGGGTAGAGTTACACCGAACAAATCAAACATGTTTACCTGACCGGTGTGGCAGCACAGACCGGCCTACAAGATGAGGTTCAATTTCCACTTGTGCTGCTTGGGAGCGGCGCTGATGAGGAGGGTGGGCGCAGCTGTCGGTGTAGGCCAGGTGGACACAGCTGGTCCTCCCCTGCCCAAGCACCTGATGATGGTTTGTTGGGCCTAAGAGGTCATTCTTTCCTCCAGCACTCTAAGGAAAGGGCAGTGAAAGGTCAAGAGCGGCTGGAAGGTACATGGCCAGTACAAAAGTTACAAGTGAGGGCTGTGTGGTTAGTCAGGGTTCACATCCTGGCTTTGCCACCTGTCAGCTGTGTGACTTGGTACGGGTTACTTTACTGCTGCGTCTTTGTTTTTTCATCTGCAAATGATAGTAGCTCCTTCACCTGCAAAGGATAGTAGCTCCTAAAAGGGATTGTTGTAAAAGTTACTGGTACTGGAGCATCTGGCTTGTCAGTGAGCATTCAGGACTGCTAGCTGAGGCTCTGCTCTGATTAGTGGTATCTGATGCTTCTGGTGAACTTCAGGCTATCATCAGCCAGGAGGAGGCAGCTGACTTAAAAGTTTTAGCAAGGAACATCTGTGAGCCCTGAGGCTTGATGGGCGAGGAAAAATGAGGACAGCTGGAGATGGTGGGGTACGAGAGTGAGGAAGCTTAGAGGCAGAGAGCTGCATGGAGACTTTGGGATAGTCAGTGAGTTTGTAGCTCTTTAGAGAAATTTAGACTTTTATGAGGCATAGGTCACACACCTTGGATTCGGACAAGCGTTCCTCAACCTGCATCAGAGGGAGTGACTGTTTTTGCATCAGCCGACCGAGTGGGACTGGGGTAAGAGCCTGCATGCCTGAGCAAGCTGTGTGTGGAGGGGGCTGCTGGGCCCTGGGCTGGGCCTGGGAGAGCAGGAAGGAAGGAAAGCCAGTTTTCAGCTTTGTGTGGTAAGACTATCACTGACAAGGCATGTATTTCTGGTGGGAACCTGGTTACCTAGTAACT
This sequence comes from Pteropus medius, assembly GCF_902729225.1. Taxonomy (NCBI): domain Eukaryota; kingdom Metazoa; phylum Chordata; class Mammalia; order Chiroptera; family Pteropodidae; genus Pteropus; species Pteropus medius. The sequence continues at coordinate 15,476,817 of NW_024345601.1, forward strand.
TATATGACTTGTGACAACTGGTTTCTTGCCCTTCCTCTCCCCTCCAGCAGTTGGGGGACCTGAGCCAAAGATTGGCCCCTTGGGCCTCCTGGGCCCCTGGACTCTGAGCTTGAGCTCATAGGAGGAGGAAGCCAGGAAGCACATGGCCCCTAGGAGGAGAGAATGGGAGCACCAGGCCTTTCTTTGTTCCCACTTCTCTGAGTTTTCAGAAACTTGCAAACTGATCTTCAAGAGTAGAGTTTATTTTTCTTCCCAGTAAGGATGTGATCCTGGCTAGGGACTGCTTTTTGTGGGCTTGTAGGTTTTCATCCACTTGTTTGAATATTCATTTCAAATCTGGATTTTTTCTGTCTCAGTATTTTGGGTTTTTTTTTTGTTAGAGTGGTTTCAATCCTAGACTCGTTTTAAAAAAAGTAACCAATAGTATTAGTGTATTTTCCTTTTGGGAATGACATTACAAGTGTTATGTGTAAATATGAGTAGATATGAATATTTGGAATTTGGCAAAGCGCTAAAAATGAGGATGCACATATTCGTCTTAAAGAAATAGGTCTCCTTCCAGCTCTCAATGTAATTTTCTTACATTCACTCTTGGAGACCGTGGCTGAAGACTCTCAGAGGTGGTAGGGCCTGTTTTATGGACTTAAAGTGACCGAAAAGAGATGACAGTGATGTGAGTGAGGAGCGCACAGGTTTTTTTCCATTTCCAGTTGTGTTTTGACTGAATCATAACATTTAGTAAAATCTAATTGGGTTGTTGACTATGTACTTGAGAATTTTTCCTTCATTTAATTCTTAGACTAACTCTTTGAGGTTGATTATTAATTTCATTATACAGATAAAAATGCTGAAGCTGAGTGGTTGAATAATTTCCCTAAGGTTCCAGAGCTAGGGTCAGAACAGAGTTGGGATTTGAACACAGGTCAGTTTTATTCCCCTAACCATGTTGTTTCTACTGTGCTACATGTGCCCTTAAGGAGGTGTAATAGGAGAAAAAGGGATAGAGGTAACATTTATTGAAGGCCTACTGTGTGCTAGGCACTATGCTAAATGCTTTGTCTTTGTCCCTATCTGATGCTCAGTGACCTTGGTGGGGGTGGGGGTTGGTAATTATCTTTGATGCCCAGAACATGAAAAGAGGCTTAGCGATGTTAAGTACCTTGCTGGATAAATAAATGGTGGAGCTGGAATTCACGAGGCAGCTGGAGTCAGAGCCTGGTCTCCATCCCTCAGCACAGAGCCTTCAGGGGCTCCCGGTGTGCAGACAATACATTAAGAGATCTTATGGTCTGAGACATCCACTGTTGGAACAATGAATTTGCAAGCATGGATAGTGGGTTATCAAATACTTGCAAAGTGTTGATTTTTGTGTAATGTTGTGGGTCTAAAATGCTACTCAGAGATGCCAGGAAGTGTCAGACATGTCCTGCTCTTGAGTTGACAGTATGGTTATGGGTGTTACCATACACAGGAGGGAGCGGGCACTTCAGGTTTGGGAGATTCTCAGAGTAGATATAGCATGTACAGGCATACTTTGGAGATATTGCAAGTTTGGGTCCAGATGGATTAAGACCATCACTGAGAAGGCACATATTTCTGGTGGGAACCTGGTTACCTAGTAACTTATATAACTTGTGACATCTGGCTTCTTGCTCTTCCTCTCCCCTCCAGCAGTTGAGGGACCTGAGCCAAAGGTTGGCCTCTTGGGCCTCCTGGGCCCCTGGACTTAGAGATGATGATGCTGAAGCCACCTTATTGGAGCAGAAAGGCCTTGCCTTCAGGGCATTTCCCAAGGTCTGTCTGGCAGGTGGTCAGACATGGATTGGGAGTGGAGTTGGGGGTGGGGAGGATGAGGCTGGAGAAAGGTCTGCCAGGTTACAAAGCTATTGTTGTGACCTGCTGGGCTGGAAATGGGTAATGTTGGGACTCTCATCAGGGTTAGTGTTTCAGCTGGCTGGCTGTGGTCCTTAAGCAAAGGTGAATAACTTGGGAAGAGGCAGAAATCGGCCTTGCTGATGTGACTGAGTTGGAACTCAGGAAAGAGGAACACTTATCCGGGATTAGATGACTTTCACAGGCTCTAGGGGAGGAATATGTTAGTTTATCATTACCTGCTGCCCCCAGGATGAATTGATTTGCATATTTATTAGAAAACTCTCCACCTTAATTTCTTGTCCTAGCTTTACAAAGTTCTCGTGTGTTACTTTATCATTGCGGCGTGAGAGGCCTAGGTCTGCACTATATACCAATTTGAATCTGACACCATGGGAAGTTCCTAAAATTACCTAAAGGGGTTGGAGCGGGTGGGGGGACGTGGGTTGGGGTGGGGGACATTCAGACTTTAATCCACAACTGTATAAACCAGTATTGACAGCTATGAGAGCTGGCTTGTCTTGGGCATAGAGTTCAACCTTGGGCCTGGTGCATAGACAATGGGGAGGGAAGAAGAGAAAAGCAAAGAAGAAGCGAGGGGAGAGAAGAAATGCACATTTAGGGCACTTGCAGGTTGTAAGATCATTGACCTTGCCTGTTTATCACTACATGTCCGACCTGGGGCTGTTCTAATCCAGCAGTAACCAATACTGTATTTTAGGCTCCTCCCCCAAATAGGTGCTATACCCAAAATTTCTCAAGATTTTAATTCCTAGAAATCTTTTAAGTAACCCTCCAGGTCAGGTATCACGGAAAGGACCGAGGCTCTCTTGTCTAGCCTCCTGTCAGACTGTCACTGTCATGAGACCTTATCTCATTGCTAATTATCCAACTTTTAGTGAAGCAAGTAAGTGAGAATGGTATGAAATACCGTGATTCGAAAGGTGGTTTCTTTGCATTGATTTCCTTAATAATTAGAAATGAGAGACCAAATTTGAGGGCCATGACTTGCCAAGGAGAAATAGCAAAGACTAACTCCTCACTGGGAGAGAGCTTGGCGAGGATTTGCCTCAGGGATGGCCCTGTGTGGGTGGCCCTGCGTGTGTGTGCGGCTGCTCCTGGTTATTCCTGAATGGAAGGGTTTATGATGATAGTTTCTTCTTACCTCTCACTTCTGACGCTTTCTGTTCTATGTGGTGGGTCGGCTTTTATAGGTTTACCAAGTGGCCTAACATCTCAAGGCATGCTGTTTCTTAAAAGGTGATAGCTAAAGACACTGTTATGCCCCAGTTAGTCTGATGAAGCCCATAGCTAGTTTTGTAGTGAAGAGGCTCTGTCCTCCCGCACAGTTGTTTGTAGGATATGAGATGAAAAGGTGCTCTCCTGAAATGTCTCTATACCAGCGCTGGCTACTAGAACTTTCTGCCATGAAGGAGATGTTCTGTATTTATGCTGTCTACCTTAATAGTCACTAGCCCCATGTAGCTGTTGAACACTTGGTATGTCACTAGTATGTATGAGGAACTGAATTTTTAAAAAAAGTTTTAATTTAAATAGCCACATGTAGTAGTAGCTGTCATACTGGAGAGCACTGCTCCAGACAATGGTCAGAGGTAACTGATGGCTGCATTTGGGACTTGGATATTGGTCTTAGTTGGGTGGACTTGTTTGTGAGGGGAGATTTCTTTAGACACAGGGTATTCTAGTGGACATTCGAAAATCTAATAGCGTAGATTTGGGAAATTGTATTTAAATGTTGGAATTCAAAGACTTGGGTCAGTTGGAACTGGACTAGGCAGGGAAGCTTCTTAGAGGAAAAGGGCGTGCATGAGGCTTTCAGATCTTCTGGAATAATGTCTAGGCAGCCGTAAATGGACTGTTTACTCGTGTTCCTAGAGAAGCGGTATGGTATGGGAGCCTGACAGGCCTGTGTGAAGATGGGGGTCACCCACAGGAGATATTTAGCTTTCTGAGCTTCAGGTTTTTAACTGCAAAATGTGTATAATAGTACTACCTCAAAGAGCTGTTATGTTAGATAACACAGAGCTCCTAGCGTCTTGGCACATAGCAAGTTCTCAATTCATGGTGGCCTTATTATCAAAATAGGATTAGCATATATACACCAAGGTCCCTGGCTGTCTAAAACTGCATGATGAAACTGAATTCATGCTCTTTTTCTTCATATCCTCTGATGAGGGAGACCTGTCTCTTCGCACGTGTTGAGCCTAGGAGTCCTGAGATTGTCACAGAGAGTCGAAAGAAGACAAGGGTGTAAAGAGGCTAAGTAATACACAGAGGGACCCTTGGAAAATCGAGACATATGTAGTATGATAAATAAATTCAACCGTTCAGTCAATGTTAAGGGCACGAGTTTATCAGTGCATATTGCGGTCTTCAGAATTCCAGCTTTCATTCTTCTCTTGTCCTAGAAGAGTATTAACTGGAATTTATGGCTTAAATGCTTTCTGGGGTTCTGGGCATTTATTTGCATGGCACCTTGGACACCTCCTAGAGATGATTCCATTACTATTTGTCTAGGTTCTGTTTACTTGAACACGTGAGGTTGATTTAATATCTTTCAAGAACTGAACATTGTCTTCCAGGTGTCATTAATCTCGCCTTTCTTACCCAGCTTAAGAACGAAATTCATCTAAAAGGAAAGGGAAATTAATAATATGTTAGTATTCACAATTCATCAGATTGTTTCACAGCAGGTATGAAATTAACTTCTTTGAATTAATATACACTTCAACAAATAAAAGGTATAGAAAAGGGGTATTTAAGAAATGCACCTTAATGCTTCTTGCTTTGATAATTAGTTAGATGATGGGTAGTATCTGTTGATAAGACCATTCAGTATCGTGAGGTCATCTGAGGACCCATAGTAAGTATTAAATCAACTTTCTTGTTTTCATATTTCACTGAGATAGTTGAGTTAAAGCCGGATAGTTAATGTATACTTGTTTCCTGTCAATTGAAAAAGGTTTGCCTAAACACTTACATTTTTGATTTCTATTTACAATAAACTAAATTTGACCCTGGGTGTTGTGTTTCTTTGTTATGACATGTGGTATGATCAGTTTCAAAGGATACATTATTATGAACACATTATGGAAAAGAATGGAGCGTTATAATTATAACACTATTATGGCTTTTGCTGAGGTTGATAAAGGACAGGCTTTTGTTACTGGATTGTGCCTGTAATTAAATCAGAAATAACAGGCAGCAGTCATCTTCCATTAGGGGTGAAAGAGAAGGAGCCTTACCGTTAAAAAGATCACATAAGGCGCTGAATGAATCATCCTCAGCCTCATCATGAGGATTTAAAAATAGAAAGGAACAGTTGACATCACCCTATAGAAGATTTTTAAGGAATAGAAAAATGCCAGAGAGGGTTTTAAGGAAAAGAGCTATCTGAAGTGATGTCCCAGCCCACGTGTTAATAGCCCGTTGGCAGTAGTTCTCAAACTTGAGCATGCTTCCGAATCTTCTGCAGGACTTGTTCAGATTGCCCGGATGGGCTGGGTTCCTGATTCAGTAGGCACGTGAGGCACTGAGTTTGTGTTCCAACTTCCCAGATGATGTTCACGTTACCTGTTCAGGGCCTGCCTACACTACGGCTAAGGCTAAGGGGCAGAACCAGGTGTAACTTGGGGATGGTTCCAGACACAGTTTTAAGATTAATTCCCTAGCACCTGTTAAAATAATTTTGGTGAAAATACCAAATTTTGTTTGGGATGGCATTCAAGTTTTGTAAAGGGGATGTGCTCTTTATGACACTGTAAATGAACATTAAAAATAGTTGCAAACCTAGATAAGTGGTCTCCTGGACTGCTGTCATCATGTCTTGGTATAACCTTGGGTAAACTTTGTTGGTTACAAATATTATCTCTATAATCCAAGTTAGTGATGAATTCAGATGTCACAAAGTTTGAATTTTTTTTTTTTTCTCATTTGTAAATCAAACACACTTTACCTAGGGTCCATATGTAGAACAATCCTTTTAACTAAGGGTATTCTAGGTCCCAAGGCACTAAATCGTTGTCATTGTCACAGCTGCCCGACAAAAGAGCTCTCAGCAAAATGAAAATGTAACACGTCAGGCACCACTGGTGGCTGTGGTTTCAGCTTCTGTTTCTAGAACTGCCCTTTTGTTATTTATTATCCTTTTATAGCGATAGCAACCACAGTAATAATTGCTAATGTTAGTAGAGTGCCCTTTGCCTCTCCGACGTGGAGGCTGTATTTTGCTTCTGTAGTGTTTGTGAATCCCCGCCATTATTTCTGGCTGAGGCACTGTGACTTCTTCTGATTGAAATAAGAAGTCAGAGGCTTGGAGAGGCACTTGGTTGTCCTCACACGGTTTATGACGGTTGGACCTCTGTGTTTGAGTCCGGGCAGTTTGAGCAATGTGGGGCACATTTAGATTTGATTATACTTTGGAAGGCTTCAATGAAATGGAAAGATCTTAGAAAGTTTGTTGAAGTATGATGAAACCAAACATATTTAAGGTTAAGATTTCGTAAGGTCTAATGTCCAGGACCACTCTAGATCTTTGTAAATGGGCAAAATTTCAATGTGTGGTAAATTCATCTGCTCTACCCAACATAAGATGCAAGCCATGTGAAGCCAGTATTATAATTATGGAGTCTTTGTTTATGTGACCATCTGATGTTCAATAAGGAAGACTGAATGACTTAAAGCTTATAAACATAGTCATGATTTGTTTCTAGTGTATACCACTGGATAGTCTTATCATTTGAAATCTTTTCCCTAGACGTGAAGATATTTTAGGCAGAGCCATAAACTCCCATCAGCTGTTTTCTTTGGTTTCTCAGTGAGCCACTTTTGCTTTTTAGGCTGTGAGAAAGGAGAGAGGGAAAGCCTGCTTTGAGTTATGCCCATGGTTGTTTTTGCATCAAGATTCATGATTCTCTGAAGAGACATTGTACATAGGGAACAAGAAGATGAAAAGCTTGGGTGTAAAATCGAAAAGGGATCAACCAGATGGATTCCAGTGCTGAAGGGCATGAAGGGAGTGGAGAGGTGTGAGACCACAGGTCTAGAATTGACCACCATTGTGTCTTCAGGTCCAAAGTAGACACTGCAGAGGTGGTTCGTGAACCTGCTTGCTTTATCATGGCCCACCTTTGAGATGCTTTGAATGAGGGTGGGAGGTGTAGGCAAGAAACTCAAATGCAGATTTCTAATAGCGTGCCTCCCTAGAGTGCAGAGCTGATCCAAGTAGATTATTTTGTTTGCGGGCCATTTGCAATATCTTTTATGCAAAATGTAAAATGAAAGCGGTAAATGTTGGTTGAAAATAGGATTCTAGTTTTTTCTAGCTACTCTTTCACTGTCTGTCCCTTGGAATTGCTGCTTTATTCGTTCTAGATTGAATTGCATTCCCATGATCTCTGTTTATAAATGCTTTCACAGTTTCGGTATAATTAAGAAAGGAAAATCAAAACATAAGCCCAAGAAGAGATTGAGGAGCCTGTTAATCCCCAGAAAAGGTACCTTCGGGTGAAATCTTGAAAGCTGTGGAGTGATGCTGTTTTGAAAATTAGGAAGGAGAAGGGGAACTTCCTTCACCGTTTTCTTTATCTATAGACACAGATGAAACGGCTATAAACTTTCCGTTTATATCCTTGGCTCCTCAGGAAATGATATTTAAGGTTAGTTGAACATTAAAGTTTTGCCTAGAATCAGAAGTGAATGGCCTTTTGGTTTCTTGATAATTATGAATTTTGGTAATGTATACAGCCAAGGATAATGCAATAGTTTTCATATAATTCTGGGAGTAGCTTATCTGATTCTTAAGGTAAAATCAAGATTGAATTCTTAATTAGTGTATTATTAAAGAAAAATCCAAATTTGAAAGCATTGGGAGAGGTAAAGGGTAATGAATTTTTTTTTTTGGTTATGTCATGAATGATTTTTTGAATCTTACATTGTTACTACTGGTATGATTAATAAGTCACCTACTTGATCTCAAAACTCACAAGGAAAATTGCCATATAACTACTGAGTGAGATGTTTATGAAAACATGGAAAGGAGTAAAAGCACTGAAGTTGATATTATTTAGGTCCGAGGCACATGGGTTTTCGTTTTATTAGTCTATACCACTCCACGTGAATGAGGTGTTTTGATGTTGACCAAGATGCATAGGATTGTTTTCTCAAAATATATCTTGGTGACTGGACTTACTGGAGTTAGCAGCTTTTTCTGTATCATGATGATCAAGTTTCAAAAACCATCCTTCACCTCAAAGCTATCTCAAACAGAAGTTGATATAAAAAGTGGCCACATGGTTACCGGCATTGATTCAGTTCCTTCCAACACTCCATCCTTCTTTAGTAAGCATTTATTGAGGCAACTGTTTCATGGAGACAGTGGATTTGGAATGGCTGCAGATTGAGCCTGCTCTCCCCAGTGCCTCAGTGTATAACCTTCTGGTATTGCTCAGATTGTTGACAAAGACAAAAAATGTTAATGCTGTGAATGGTAGTTATATGCTGCAGACCATACAAAGAAGGAATTGGTTTCTTTGGATTAAAAATAACAAAACTTTCTCAGATTTTCCAGCAGAAAATCGTATGTGTTCTTCTATGAGGTCCATAAGTGGAAGGTAGACCAGTTGGTCAGTCTTAGAAAAATCTGTGGCCAGTCAACTTGAAGCTGTATCTATGCAACGTGGTCTTTATTTTTTTTCCTCCTTCCTCCTCTCTCTCTCTCCTTGCCTCCCTATCAAGCTCTTTCAGTTTTGTAATTCCCTGCTGATAAATTCTAAAAATACTAGAAACACACTCACTGTATGTATCTGTCAAAAGACACATTTCTCTCCCTTTTTTTAAAAAAGATGTTTTATAGAGGGAAAATGTTAACTATATAGAAGCACATAGTAGATACATTTCTAAAATGCCTTTTCATTGTTTTATTCAAGGTGAAGCAGCTATAAGTAATCTGTTGTATTTGTATGAACAGACATGTAATCCAGTTGGCTTGATCTTACTGCAAACTCCTAGTTTTTTTTATAATAGAGCTATCTGTTTTTGAAATTCTGTGTATACATATACTTGGGACTTTATGTGTGTATTAATGTGGTCAAGTCCAGAAAGCATTGTTAAAAGCTTTAGTTTAATTCCTCCTGAGACTTGGAGTAACGAGCAGTTTTGAGCGGATGCTCTGTCTTTGCCAAATGCAGCCTTACTTCTGCTGAACTAATAATGGATGGAGTTGGATCCTAGCAAGTGAGATAATACAATTTTTTAGGCGAATGCCACAGGATGTTGAAGTGATAGGGCCTCCCACCTAGCTATTTTTAAGTATCCTTTTTTTTTCTGGCGGGAGGGGAGACCATCTTAAAAGTCACTCGGGTTCTAAAATGAGAGAAGCAAAGTTCACAGAAGCTTTTGTCAGCCTGTTTGTAGTATATCAAGTCATTAAAGAGGAGAAACTTAAAAATGTCTCTGTCCTTGTGATTTCAGGAGTGATTACTGTTCCAAGGTGGACATTGACAGAGGATCCATTAGGCCATGTAAGTATTGTAGTAAGCAAATATTTACCTGGCTAAGCACAGATCAGGATGTTTGCCCTTGGGAAGGAGAGGACCAAATAGTTGAGTCAGATGTTAGTGTTTGGAACCATCAAAATATACCATAGTCCCTAGGGGCCAAGCAGGGGCCTTACCGGTGCCACCCGATATTGAGGGGACATCTCTGGCTATCTGTTTAAGGTCTGGTGGACTTGATCTTTTAGGAAAATCAGGCAAGGATATTTCATCTGTCTAGAATTAGTAAAGTGACTAGGGCAGAAGGCCATTTATTACTTTATTTGATTTTTATCAAATACAGATCTATCGAACTTCATTATGGCTAGTGACTCTTAACACAGAAGGGCTGATCTCTTCAGAGCAGACCTGACATGGAGTGACCATAAAAAAAGGCAATGAACGGGAGTGTGACTCATAAAGATTGCACAGTCACTGAATTGTGTCTTATCGAGGAACCATTGCTCAACGACTACAGTCTTCTTAGTCCCCAGTTATGAACATAGTTTATAGAAGAAGCAATTCGTTAAATACGTCTTTATTTACTATTTCTGTCTGAATAGCCTGTAGCACTTAAAACCACTGTCCAGGCCACCCTTGAGAGTTACCTTGAAAAATCAGACATTCAACTTGGAAGCAGAATATTTGGACTTCACAGGCTGACAGGATTTGGGTGTCAAGGATATGGGGCTAACAGAACGAAACATTAAACATTCCTAATTCTTGTTTCTTTTATATATGTGACTCTTTGAAAAAAATCTTGTCTCTAACAACATCACAGGAGAAAAACTCCCCAGCAACTCACAAGCAGACACGACTGTTTGATGTGAATAAAAGCCTTAATGTTAGAGCTAGAAGATCATGTGATCATGTGACTTTTATCAGAGACTTCTCTCTGGTGTCACCTTGAGAGTTTATTCCCCTGGGAGAAACCAGAGAAACAATAAGTGTCTCCTTCAGAACCTCAAAGGGATTTTGAATCTCTAAAGATGTGGAATTTATCTGAGATGCAAGAAGCGTATTTAATTCAACCCTCCTTCCCTCCCTATGTGCACACATCACACACATCATTTAATGGAAATGGGACTTCATTTCAGAGACTGGTTAACTGAACAGTCTCTCTTGAGAGTCTGTTCTGAAATTAGTGTTGGCAGATAGGGAAGTTCGTTCACCACTCTCCGTAAGTTGCCAGGCATGGCAGATGGGGATAGCAGGCTGGCATCATGGAGACTTGGAGCTGGGTCCCTGGTCCCTGATACCTAGTTGCTGTGGCTTATGCTGTGGGAAGGATCTTTCTGCCTTTCCTGTGCTATGATTTTTGTTGTTGTTATGACAGTGTCTGCACCTCCCTCTTGCTCTCAGCTCTGCATTGTGTGTGGTTGACAGCCTTCATGGAGCAGACAGACATGTTGGCGTCGTGTGGCACTCCTGAGCTGTGTCTATCTGCTACCGAATATATTGTCACCGTCCCCCCTCAGCATGTCATACCTGGCTGCCTTTGGAGAGGCCTCTTGGCTCCTTTAGGAATAACTACTGAAAGAGCAGCTGTCTGTCAGCCTCCTCCAGAGCCGTCGAATTGGGTTGTCGTCAACCTGTTGTTGGAGGAGTTCCCAACGCAGCAGACTTGGCTGTCATTGACATTTATAACTTGAAAGCCATATCACAGATGAGTTTGCATTTCCTATAATCCTTAAATAGCCTTCAGAATATATAAAGTACACGGCCTCTACATGCTTAGGCAACACCCAGGAATGTGGAAATATAGTTGGGTCTTCCAGAAGGTGGAGAAGCAGCTCTCTATTCTCCCATATTGTAAAATCATCTCTCTTCTGATTTAGATAGGAAGAAGTTGTCCTGGCTTTATGCTTGGTTTTATGTGTAACTATGAGTCAATGTGGATCAGGAAGATTTTTGGCTTCTAAGAACAAATGACTCTTTAATTCTGACTACCATAGAGCCTGTGGTAAGAGAGGATATTACTGGGAAATTGATGTTGGAAGATGTTTCTCAAATGGCTAGGTAGATCCTATACCTGATTTTCTTATGCTCTAATTTCTGAAAGAACCAATTTTTGAGCTTTATTTCTTCACATACTAAAGTGAAAAATGTAGTGTTCATGGTAAAAAATAAAAACTAAAACCAAAGCCACTCCAATAGGTCATGTGAACTTATATTGCCCAAGAAAGAAGAGAAAGGGCAGAATGAAATTGGAATGCGTTTTACATACTGTGGGTCTTTCTAGACTGTAAATTTCTTGGCCCTATTGCTCTTCATACCACCAGTGGCTAACACGGAACCTGGCATGTGGCAGCATGATGAGCTGAACTAATGAATGTAAAGAAGACAAGATTTAGGTAGAACAATTTTGTCTTGCGTTGCTTAACAAGGAGGACACGTTCTGAGAAATGCGTCGTTAGGTGATTTCATCATGTAAACATCAGAGTGCATACACACATAGTACGGCCTTTTACACACCTAGGCTATGTGGTAGAGCCTATTTCTCCTAGGCTACAGCATGTTACTGTACAAAACAACACGAGACTAAATCAAGCACACGAGGAAAAGACCTAATCAAGAGATGCAGTGAACAAGAGCTATATGAGGCTACTGCCAGCATGTTTTTTACAACAAACATTTTTATAAGTACACTCTAAAATAACGATAAAAGGTATAGTAACTACATAAGCCAGTAACATGGTCATCTGTCATTATCGAGTGTAATGTACTGTACGTAGCTGTGTGTGCTGTGCTTTTATACGACTGGATGTGCTGTAGGTTTATAACACCATCACCACAGACACATTGTGCTGTGATACTATGATGGCTACCATATCGGTAGGTGATAGGAATTTTTCAGCCCCATTATAATCTTCGTGGACCATCGTCATATATGTGATCTGTCATTGACTGAAATGTCATCATGCAGCACATGACTGTTTTTATCTTGGTGTTGCAGACATTGAAATACATTAATCAACAATGCCAGGTTATGAGATTTAAAATTAACGATGTTTCCCTATTGGCATCAAAGACGAGTAATCTTGGAAGCTGCGTAGCAGGAGATTTAGACAGCAGGCCTTAGAAGCAATTAAAATCATATACCTTTGCTGCCTGTAGTCAGATTTCTTCCTGTGGTTCCCAGGACGTTAGTCACATCTTATGAAACCTCAGTGCGTAACCTTGTCTGTGTGTTGCACAGCTAACTCCAGTGCATAGCTTGCCAGGCGGCAGGGGTGCAGGAACAGGCTCTCGAGCCAGGTTGATGGTGGCCGTAGGCTTTGAAGAGATTGTCAGCTGAGGGGAATGTTTGTCTCCTTCCTGGCGCTTTGTGGTGCATGTTGGTAATCCATCTCAGCCTTCTTTCTCAGAGCCCAAGAAGTGCCTTGGAGGCCATAAGACTGCATTGCAGATGGCTACTACCCATTACTGATAGAGGAGCTCAGTGGAAGAAACACTGCTTTTCTCCAGGCCCAAGGGAAAGGTGGGGCTGCAGAGGCCGAGGTCAGGGCTGTGGGCAGCCACTTGTCACCAGGCTAAACGTGGAGCAGCAGAGGAGTTGTCTTCATAAAGCGTGTCTGGTTTTGACTGGATCTAATCAGAATTCCCAGTTCATGGCAAGAGCATTTACTTAAAACAGCATCCTGTGTCCGTTCTCTGGCTTTGCTTGAAAACATTATTTAAAATTTTTTCAACTATCCAAAGAAGCACAGAGACTTACTAGAACACTCACTAATATACTTCCCGCTAGGTTCTCTGCCTTTCTTATCTCGCCGATGACAGATATGAAAGATGTTTCTTAACTATGAAAAGATGCTTAGGTGGGCTTATGTGAAGGTCAGTGTCCTTTCGTCCCTGGAAGTTCTAAAAAATGCGGTCTGCCTGGAGCCCAGATCTACACCAAGCCCCAGCATATCCATGCTCTGAAGAAGATTGGTGCTACCTGGGTCTGCCCTTATACTTCCAGTTTCCTTTGTTCATTCTGTTATGTCATTGCCATTTGTTTTTGTCCTCATTCAGTTTCAAGGAGGTGTGTGTGTGTAAGTCCTTTTCTCCAGCTACTTCAGGACTCCCTCGTAATGGACAATTCAGCAGGTCCTGCTTGGCAGAGTCAATGCTATCTTCCCATCCCATTCCCTTCACATAATACTTCATCATACTTGATGCCACACACAGACAATTTGCTTTGTAAGTAACCTCTCGTTTCTCCCCAAACCAGTATGGGATTTTACCATATATGTCCATCTCCCTGGAGGAGAAAGGCGAAGGCCATTTCACTTTGCCTTTCAGGTTTAGGATGATGGATAGACAGCCTCTGTCAGGTTAATTAAGGTAGGTAAGACCCATTGACAGGTTTCTAGTCATTTCTTCTTTCGCTGTGGCCGTTTTCTGGGACCACAGCCCGCGTTATTTTAGCTGTGTTGATGGACGACTGATTGTTCACTTAATTCTTTGTTTGGACCTGAGCCTCAAGACGGCTTACAGGAATCAGCAGCCACAGCTCACGCATAGGAGGGGCTCGTGGGAGTTTATCGCCACCCCTTTAATGAGACATCACCTTGGAAAGAAGAGTAGAGCGAGTTGCTGAGCCAGGAGGATTGAGAGCCCAGGTGAGGGTGAGGCTGGAAGGATTGGAGGAGGGGGTGCATTAGCCTTGAGAATTTGGCTGAAGAACCTGGGGACATAGGGTGCTCAGAGAAATGCAATACTTTTTAAAAAATCTAAGCCATCATGATCTGGTATAATAAAAATCAATCACTAGCAAAATGAAATAAAAAAACAAGGAAGTCCGAAATAACAAGACTTCAATTTTATTATTAGATTCAAAAACATAAAGTTACCCTGTCAAATTGCTGTAAAAGTTCCCAGAACACTTATCCTCAATTTTGGTACTTATCTCTTCACAGACCAGAACACTTTGTGGGCTGGCCCACACTACTTCCCCTTTGAGTAGCTCTGACATAGAAGATGTGCGTTTCAGATCTGTTTCTGCCCTAGTATGCTGGGAGGCCCACCCTGCCCTCTCTGAATCATGGTTTTTATGCTGCAGAGTGGTGGTTGGTCAGCGCGGTGCCGTTCTTCTCCCTGACAGGAAATGTGGCACCAGGAACAGGTGCTTATTCCTGAGCCCCTTGCCCCAGTGGGTCTCTTTTTCGAGATCCTTCTGGAAGGAGTATGCTGGGGATTATTACATATACCTACTTGGCCACCTTGACCAGATGTCTGACCAGCTCTTTTGAAAGGCGCATGTCCTGCATAGTGACCTATTGTAAAACATGGATCTGTGTGTGTGTGTCTGCGTCTGCGTCTGCGTCTGCGTCTGTGTGTATAGTTATTTTTTACCCAGTATGTGTTTTTTGTGTTTATGGTTTTAGGCTGGTGGGGGCGGGGGGAAATGACCTCTTTTTCATTTAAGAAGTCATTTAGCGACCGAGGCTTAATAGGCCCTGACTTTTTGAACATAGGCCCTCTAGGATTACTTTGCAGTAATGTTCAGTACAGCCGCTGGAAGTGGCGAACAGATGGAGGAGCCAGCGTGGGAGGATTTTTTTGGCTGGGCCTGGCAGTAGTTAGTGGTTAGTGGTCAGTCACCTGGCCACACCTTGCTGGGAAAAGTAGTCTAGCTGTGTCTCCAGGGAAAAGAAGAGAACATGGGTTCACTGAGCAGCGCAATTCCTCTTGGTCCCCCCTTCTGCTTCTTTGATTCACTTATCAGAATCTTGTTCACTGTTGTATTTTTTCCAAAGGAACTCGCTTATTCCTCTTTTATGCTTGCTGGTGATTCTAGTCAGTCATTATGTTTTTATGCACTGGGATGTAAGAAGCAATGGAAAGAAAAGAGAATGGAAGTTGTCTCAGAATTAATGGATAGTGATTACAACAAGTCATTGTCAGCAGCCAGGAGTGACTGGTGCCAACTGTGAGAGTAAATAGTGTATGTGCCAAATTGGCTGCATTTGGGGGTTTTTTTGTTTTGTTTTGTTTTGTTTTTTTAAATCAAGGTATTTTTGAGTTGTGAGTAATGCTTAATCTTTAAAAAAGAAATAACACTTAACTGGAAGGGACCATTCGTTTAGGGGTAGCCAGTAGCCCATGTTGAAAGGTAGCAGAAGTAATCTAACAATAAAAAGCTGAAGTAGCTCTAATACCTTTATAAGTGCTTTTATTTTCTTGCAGCAGTGAATTAAAAAACAAAACAAAACACCAGAACCCCTTTATTGCCTCTCAATTCACAGAAGCTAGAGTCAGAAAGTGAGAGCTGAGATGTATGGGAGGGACAGGGGTGTGTGCGATGGGTGGGGGCGTACTTGGCAGAAGAATTGCAGGGCGTAGTATCCTTTTTGAGCCGGTGTTTACTTAGTAGGATGTCAGAAGAACTGGATGAGCCATTTTGGACAAAGAACTTATTACAGAAAAGAGGACACGTAGGTGATAGAAGAGATGAGACACCAAAAAGAGTGCGTGGTAACCCAGAGATTTGCAGCAACCAGAAGGTAGCCTACCCTTAGGGCTGCAAGGGGGAATGGGAGGTAGTGTTGTTATCAGACCTGGAAAGTGAGGTCCTCCGGAAAGAGCAGCATCCATGAAGGACATGGCCCTGGGCAAATGGAAACAGGGTGACAGATCTGGCTTCTTCCCTGGGCCTGCCCTCCCAGTTTCTATTAGTGTCTCCCACAGGCCAACCCAACATTGAAACCATTTGGCAAGGGAGTTTGCGAAATGTTTTCTTTGATGCCTTGCAAAAAGGGCAAGGTGTATGGATAATGGCTTTGAGAGAAAAAATAGTAGACGACTGGCACGAGGAGTGTAACCTTTTGGTGAAAAGAAAGGAAGATGAACAGATTGAGAGATTGCTTTAGAGAAGAAATTTTAGGAATTTTGAGTTTTGATTTCTTTCATGCCATATTCCCACCTCTGTGGTTCTTTGATACCGCCTACGTGTTTTTTTCCATAACTTTGTTATGCTTTTCACATCGTGTAGTATTTTATTGACATATTTGTCTCCTGAATAATAACTAACATTAGCTGAGTGACCTGATAGAATGTAACATTACTGTGTGCTAGGAAGGCAGTGTTCTTAGTGCTTTATCTGTACAGGCATGCCTCGTTTTATAGTACTTTGTAGATATTGCATTTCTATCAATATTGAGGCAAGACCCTCCACCAGCAAAGATTATGACTTGCTAGAGGCTCGGATGACGGGTCGCATTTTTTAGCAGTAAAGTATTTTTCAATCAAGGTATGCACATTGCTTTTTAGACATAATCCTTTTGCATGCTTAATAGAATACAGCATAATATAAACATAACTTTTATATGCACTCGGAAACCAAAAAATTTATGTGACAGGCTTTATTGTGGTACTCACCTTATTGTGGTGATCTGGAACTGAACCTGCCATGTCTCTGAGGTGTGCCTGTGTTAATTCACTAAATCTTTAGAGCTACGCTCAGGGAGGCATAGTCGATCTTTGTTGTTTGTGGATTCTGTATTTGCAAATTTACCTACTTGTTAAAATTTACTTGTAATGCTAAAATCAGTCGTTATGAAACTTTTGTGACCACTTGCAAGACATACAGAGTGGAGGAAGGAAGATCTGAGTTGCCACATTCTCAGTTGAGGTTGAGCAAAGTAATGCTTTGCCTTGTTTCAGGTCTCTTATTATAAATAAGTGCCTTCTTTGTGGTTTAATTAGTACTACTTTGGGGGCATTTTTGAGCTTTATTCTTTTTTATTTTTTCAGTAATTTCACCGTTTAAATGGCTCCTAAACATAGTGCTAAAGTGCTGTCTGAAGTTCCTAAGTGCTAGAAGGCTGTACAATATGCCTTGCAGAGAAAATACACGTGTTAGATAAGTCTGTTTCTTTGAGCATGAGTTATAGTGTTATGGCTGTGAGTTCGATGTTAATAAATCAACAGTATGTATTAAATAAGATGTCAACACAGAAACACATATGAAACATGCTTACGTACTGATCAGTAAACATGTTGTAACTGGAGGCTTACAGGAACGTAATCCTATATTTTCCTTGGAGCATTGGTTCAGTAATTGCTAATTCAGTATTTGTGGTGACCTGATAGACTATAACTGCTGCGAATAATGAGAATTGACTGTGCTGCTATTATCTCCATATTATAGAGACCGAGGGATGTAGGAGTCAAGAACTTTGTCCAGCGTCACCCACTGGGATCCGAACCTGAGCCAATTGGCTCCCCACCCTTCACTCTTGACCATTCTGCTCTATTGCCTTTTGTATCTTTCATACTCTTCCCCCATCTCTTCCTCCCAGCTTTACTGAAATATAAAAGCCAATTAATTGCTTGTATTTACATTGTACAATTCAGTGAGTTTTCTTCAATTATAGCTGGCATACAATAATTACCAGTTTCAGTTGTACAGCATAGTGATCAGAGATCCACATAACTCGCAAAGTGATCACCCCACTAAATCTAGTACCCCTCTTCCCCCTTACATATTTATTACTACATCATTAACCATCTTCCCCATGCTACCTTCTACATCTCCAAGTCTATTCTGCAACTATCCATTTGTACTTCTTAATTCATTTGCCTTTTTTCGCTAACACCCTCCATCCATCTAGTAGCCCTCAAAATATTCTCTGTATCTATGAATTTATTTTCGCTTTTATTTTGTTCTTTAGATTCTACATGAAATACGATATTTGTCTATCCGATCCATTTCATTCAGTGCAATGCCCTCTAGGTCGATCAAAGCAGTATCTTTTTTCATCCCCTTCCTTTTAGTCTGTGTGTGTCTTTTAATCTGAAGTGAGTCTCTGGTAGGCAGCATATGTAGGAGTCTTGTTTTCTTATTCATTCAGCCACTCTGTGTTTTGGTTGGAACACTTAATTTTAATTCTTTCCATTTGAGGTAACTGTTGATAGTAATGTAGTTATTATCATTCTTTATTCCTGTTTTTGATACATGTTTTTTCTTCTTAAAGAAGTCCCTCCAACACTTTCTATAATACCGGCTTGGTACTGATAAATTCCTTTAGCTAATTTTTGTCTGGGAAGCTCTTTATCTGTCCTTCCACTCTAAATGATAGCTTTACTGGATAAAATATTCTTGGTCGTAGTTCTTGGATTTTCATCACGTTGAATATTTTGTGCCAAGTCCTTCTGTCTGTCCTGCATAGTTTCTTTTGAGAAATCAGCTGCCATTCTTATGGGTGCTCCCTTATGGGTAACTACTTTTCTCTTGCTGCTTTTAAGATTCTTTGTCTTTAATCTTTGACATTTTATTATGATGTATCTTGATGTGGGCCTCTTTCGGTTCCTGGTTTTTGAGACTCTCTGAGCTTCCTGGGGTTGTATGTCTATTTCCTTCACCAGGTGAGGGAAGTTTTCCATCATTATTTCTTTTTTTTTTGTTTGTTTGTTTTTTCTGGTACCCCCTACGACATGGATATTTTTACATTTAATAGTGTCCCATAGGCTCCTTAAATAATTATTATACTCTTGGCTTCTTTTTCCTTGCCATTCTGATTGAGTGTCCTTGGCTTCCCCATGCTCTATATCGGTGGTTCGATGCTCTTCTTTATCCACTCTGTTGATTCCCTCTAATATACTCATCTCAGATAATGTGTTCTTCATTTCTGACTGGTTCTCTTTTATAATTTCCATTTCCATTTTTATGTTTTATATCCTTGTTAAAGTTCTCACTGATTTCATCTACATTTCCCCTAAATTCATCGAGCATCTTTATAACCAGTGCTTTGAACTCTGCATCTGTTAGAGTGCTTGACTCCATTATTCCTGGATCTCTGTTCTGTTCTCTCATATGGTTTCTGCTTCTTTGTCTTCCCATTTTGGCTGTCTTTCCTTGTCTGTTTCTATGTACTAAGCAAAGCTCCTAAATCTCCCAGTCTTATTAGTGTGACTTTGTATAGTAGGTGTCCAGTGGCACCCTGAGAGGGGTTCAGCTGCAGGCCAAGTTTAGCCCCAGCCCGTGCCCCTCCGGGGCCACCCGTTAAGATTCAGCAAGCAATCCACAGATGCTGTGCTTATAGTTACCTCAAGAATCCAAACCAGAAACCAAGGCCAGCTGCCACCAGTGTGAGTCTTGGTGCTGCTCAGCAGGAAGCACCTGACTCGCTGAGGACACACCTGGATATAGCTTGGGTTGGGGGAGGTGAAGTTTCAGGGAATCCTCTGGGCAGAGTGATCTCCATTATCCAGTTTGACATGTCAGCTGTGGCGGCGCTGCGTCTGCACAGTGTGTGGAGCGGGAAGGGCTTAAAGAGGAACGATGGATACTGCCGGCACTTCTGCCCATGAGAGAGCCTCGCCTCCGGCCCTCACTCAGACAGCTCAGTGTCTCCCGCTAAGTTCATGGTGCCCCCTGTGCAGCCAACTCAGCACTGGCGCTCAGAGCTAGCAGGTCCATCACCACAAAAGTCCGCACATTGACATGGCCTCTTTAAGAGGTGTCTGCTGCTGCCGTGGCCTCTGTCCGGCTCAGCCACTCGTGACTGGGCAGCCTCACGACTTCGTCCTCTCCTACTTTTTCCCGTTGCAGGTTGATTATTTCTCTCCCTAGTTGTAGTGCATCTGTTCATCTAGATCTCAGGTACCATAAAGCCATTGCCTATAAGGCAATCGCTGTGCCTGATTTCTTGTGTGCAGCAGGTTCTCGAATAGCCTCTAATAACATCTTTTAGTTCAATGTTATAATGTTAACGAGAGATGCTGTAGAAACTTAACTCTTTCTTGTTTATATCAATTAAGCTATGGTAAAATTGGTTTCATTATACATTTTGCTTAAAGTCACGGAATCTATCAACAACATTGAGGACTTACCATACTCTTCCAGAGGTGTTCTGACTTCTACCCCAGTGATTTTCAACTGGTGGTGATTTTGCTTCCTGGAGGACATTTGCCACATCTCGGGTGGAGGGAGAGGGAAGGTGTTACAGATATGTAGTGGGTAGAGCCCAGGAATGCCGCTAAACAGCCTATAATGCACAGGACAACCTCACAACAAAGGATTATCTGGCCCAAATAGTAGCGTTGAGGTTGAAAAACCCTGCTCTCCCCTCAGTATTAACTGAAGGGCTGTCTCAGTGAGTGAAACACAAAAACTTTTGTGTCTGAACTTTGGCATTTATTCTGTGTCTCCAGAAGACTTGTGTTTGCATGGTTCTTTTGCTTTTAGTTGAGCCGCAGCTTCCGTGGTGGGGCGATGGGAGCGGTCCTCTCCAGGTACAGCTACAAGATGGTGCATGTCTATAGAGACTAAAAACTGACTTCAGCCTATCTGCGTTTTTGTTATCACAGTGTGTGGGCAATTCTACACAAAACCAGTGATAAAATACTTCCTGGAAAAAACTCCTGTTTGTCTAAGTTCTAAATACTTGCTGCTAGTTAATAATTACATAAATATATGTAAATATATACTTATATTTATATACATACACTCAGATTTCTTTTTACTTATCCTTTAATAAACATTGTATTCTAAGTAGAAATTTGGAGAACTTTCTGTCACACGTGTACTGAGTTGTACATGTCACTTCGACAGTAAGTTGCTAACAGTTAAGAATTGTTGGAGCTTGCTTTAGGTTCACTTCATGCTTCTAGCTCTTAAGGTACATATTCCTGTGTCTAAATAAAGCTTTGCGATGAAAAGCAATAGTGCAGTTTAAGATAAAGAAATGGAATTGGCATTTCTTAAATTCTGTCACTCTGTGCGACCATTTGGAGTTTTCGTGTGTGATTAAAATTTAAAACAGTGCAAGAGGAGAACCCCTAAGTGTAATGTTTGGTAAGTGCATATTTTAGTACATAGAAATATTTTACTGAATTTTAGAAAATGGATGTTCTTTTTAAATGGCTGTTTTAAAACAAAAGAATAATTCAAGAATAATGATGATTGATTAATGTGTGATCATTGCTGGAAATAATTTTGTCATAAGGAGGAGGTAATGTTAAATAGTGATCTGCCCTGGGTATACCCTATGCTAGGTATACCACTGTTAGGATGCTTGAGATACATAAGAAAAATGAGTGAAAGAGGATGAAAGCAGGCCCAGTAAAACAGTTCATTATTTTTTTTAAATCTGGTTTCTGTCCATGTGAAACTGATGCTCTTTCAAATGCCACATAGGAGTGGGGTTCTGACCTGTTACGGTCTTTCAGAGAGTAGCTAAATTTTGCCCTGTACCCTAATGTTTTAAAACTTTGTTGATTTACTTACCCATGAAGAACAGTGTGTACATTGTTAGCATCTGGCATGATGAATTGTCACAGCCACACATACCTGTGTAAATGTACCCAGATTAAGAAACAAAACACGAACACTATCTAGTAGCTGCTTGGTAAAGCTTTCCATTCACCCCACCCCCCCGACCCCAAGCATAATCCCTAATCTGACTTCCGATAGCACAGGTCAGTTTTGCTTGTTTTTGGATATTACATAAATGAGTTAATTATACAGTACATAAAGAGAAGACTAATTTTTAACCCGCCTCTGGATTTTGATTCTAACAGACATTTGCGATAGTCCACAATGTAGCAGTTAAACAACTCGGCAACTTTCAGCAGTAGATTAACAAAAATTCCCGGTCTATTTTATGTGTGGCTTCATTGATAGAATTGGCCTTCAAGGTAGTAACATTTAATATGCTTACTTCTGTAATGAAAAATACAACCAACCTAATTATATTACTTTTGGGGCTTTAGAACTTTATTTGGAAGGCAGATAATTGTACAGAAATTAAATTGGAGTTTGTGTATGTATTGAAGCAATCAAGTTCATTTGGAGCTAGGGTAGCTTATAGGCTTAAAGTATGGTCAATGAGCCGGATATTCCATATAGAAGTTTATAATTGGATTTGGGTTGAAAACTGTAACATTGCAGTGTAATGTTACTGCATCAGTGTATTATATTCAGAAAACTATTTTCTGAGTAGTCAGCGTATCTTGTCTATAGGGACAGAATGAATGGGAGGTTTGAAAGTCGAAGTTTGGGCCACAGGAATCTGAAATTGCCCTTCATGTTATTGGGAAATTCAGTACTCAGTTTGAAGGCCTTTGGGAATGTCGAGCTGCTAAATTAACGTAAAACTGTTGTTTAGAAAAAATAGCCGCTCTGCATCCATCATCCATGGTGAGAATATGTACTCCCACTCTTTTCTGGATCTGTCACAGGCTGGCTCATTCACCATGAGCCAAGGCGGCCAAGTTGGGATGTTGGTGTGGCTCCCGCTGAGGCGTTAGGTGGCAGCAGGCCACACGAGATGTGAAAATTGTTTGCCATGCAACTTCTGTTGGTTCTAGCAGAGATGAAAACTAATAGTTCTAGCAGAATCATTAATTCACGGAAGTTTGTCTTTGGGCAGGTGCTCTTTGCTCACTTAATTTTTTGGTTGTGAAAAACATTATCTTCTTTCCCCCTTAGTGGTTTTTAGCCATCTTCTCTAATTAAACAGGGAAGAATCTGCCTGTTTTTTGTTTTGTTTTGTTTTGTTTTGTTTTATTTGTGTTTGCATTTTCAAGCCTCTGATGCAGGAGAGGCAATACTCGCAATAAAAGCTGTTCAGGAAATTTGAAATGGGAATTTGGTCACATCGCTCCTGGGCTTCAGGCTCTTCAAAGTTACTCTTCAACTACAAGGGACCCCTAAGTCCTGCTGTGGCATTAAAGATCCCTAGTCACCTTGTCTTGCCACCCAAGACTAACCTTGGCATCCACTGCCTCCTCATATATTACAGGCTTGCAGAGGAACAGTGTCCTTGAGTGGGATCATTTTCTGGTGCCTCTGCTCCAGGCTCTTTCACTGCCAGGGAGGCCTTCCTCTGCCATCTCTTTTCATCTTTCAGAATCCTTCCAGGGTTTTCTTCCATGATCCTCCTGGCATTTCTTCTGTGTTCTTCTGCTACCTATGTCTATCAGGTACTCTTGTATTTGTACACTGGTGTGTGCCCAGTATCCAGAACAGTGCCTTGCACATAGTAGGTGCTCAGCTAACACTTGTCAAACTGATAGATGGAGTCCATTTTTATATTCTAATAATTTATGGTCATGTCTGTTTCTCCAGTACAGTTTGAGGGCAGGAATCATGCCTAGTCATCGTTACATGCTCAGTGCCTGACAAAGTTTCTCAAAAACATTTGAATGGAAGGCAGGCAAGTCTGGCCAGTGGAGCAAGCATTTTAGAGGCAAGGGAGAGTTTTCCTTACATCGCAATCATTTGTATTAAGTCTTGAGTGTATGGGCAGGACCTCTCCTGTGGCTTTATGATAAGGTGGAATGGAATCCCAGAATGCTGAGGGGTTAGAACCATGCCCTAATACTCCCCCATCCCCACCTCCTTATTTTGGAAACGGGAATGCCTCTTATATGACAAAGTGTTGATGAAAGCATTCATCTCTCAGAGAAAATGCCTGACAGTGATGTTGATTACCTTGCTGATTGCTGATGCAGAAAAACATCAGTTTTTTTTTTTTAAAAGTGGGTTATGTAAAGGCAATATTAATTATCATCCTTTAAAGGAAATAACTGTCATTTTTTCATGATTACTATACAGCCCAATAAAGCCTCTGTGTGTTGCATGTCTTATTTCATTTTGTAATAATTTTGGTATAAGTGCTTGCTTGAATTTAGGTACTCAGCTCCTGGAATCAGATCATAGTGGTGTGTTTTCAGTTCCCAGAAAAAGAAATTAAGTGATGGGATAGAACTTTCCTAAATTTGAGTCTTTCTTACTCTAACCTGCTCAGATCATTGCCGATTACTTATTTGCCAGTGAGTGCCCAGTGGGTGGTGAGATGAATAACCAAGGAAAAAACAAATTCGGTAGGAGAGCAGAGAGATGTTACTTTTTAGTATTTTCTGCATTTTCTGGATGCCAGGGCCTCTGCCCACAACACATGTTGAGTCCTCCCAGTTGGATTGTATCTGGCTCAGAAGAAGGAGTTCCATGTTGCAGGGTACCCCAGTATCCTGGGAGCCTCTGATGTTAGGAGCTCTGCTGCCCTCAAAAGTCTGAGGACCCCTGGATTACAAACAGAGGCACATTCTCTGAGGCCCATGGCTCTCATGATGTGGCTCCTTGCGCTCAACCTGGGGGAAAGGAAATGAGGGAGAAGACTGATCCCAAAACGCATTCCTTAACCCTGCTTTTCTCCAGATGAGAGAATTAAGCAGATCAGTGTTGGATGGTCCAGGTAAAGCCACTGGTATGCTTGGGCCTTTTGTGGAGTGGTTGTTACTCTGAATGGAATACCCTCCAATAGCCTGGGGGCAAGAGAGATTCGCTCAGTCTTACAGGCAGAAAGGACACAGTGAAGACTGAACAGCCATAGGTCAGTGAAGTCCCTCAAAGTTTCATCTGTCTGGGAAGCTCTTATCTATATATAAAGAGCCTGCCAGTCTTGGTTATGCTGTGACAGTGCCACCTCAGAAGGACATTCCCTTTTCCAGGCTGAAGGTTTTAGTAGGCTTTGTTAGTCACTACGAGCCTGTCCTCAGTGCACCTACCTTAGCCCAGAGAAAAGAAGAAAAATTGGCTTTGACTACCCTGAATATATTAAAGGCAGCTTTGGGGGTAAGATTTTGGGGTAAGGGTAAGGCTCTTGTCTCTCTCTCCTCTTCCCCATTAATGGTGAGCTCTCTACATTCCATTCCGGCCTGAATTACACTCGGGGCTGAGTATGCCCCTGCCAGGTCAGAAGACCTTTCAGTCACTGATGCCTCACACTAAGGCGAAGGGTCTGACATCATGTTTCCCATGACAGTGGCTTTTGAAAGGACAAAGCACAAGACTGGGCTGAAAGATGGCCAGTCTTGTCTGTCTTCCCTGTAAGGAGCCCTGACGTGACTTCCCGTTGGGGCTCATTGTGTTCCCAGGGCCTGTAGTCACCACGTAGGCAGAGTTCAGTGAGTGGTGACTGAGTCTACAGCAAAGGGGGGCACTGGACACATTTTCTACCTGTTTGTAAATTGTTTATTCGTGGAAAGAATTTGAACTGGCAAGTTTACTTCACAGTGAAGTTTGGGTAAATTTATCAACCAAGAAGTGCTTTGTGCCTTTTTTTTTTTATGTAAATGTTGGATTGTTAGATGATTTTGTAGGACTCCTTGTCTTAGAATCAGAATCACAGGGTAGGTTAATTGGAGCAGTCGGCTCAGGTGGAGGAAAGACGTTGCCCTCTGAGCTTGCAGACAAGGACTAAACCAAGGTGGGTTGTCCCTGGACAGGTGGTGTTGGGTACCTTTGGTGCACAGGATCATGGTTCATGAGTTTGATGTCATCATCAAAGTCATTCATTCATTCATTTGACATGTATTGGGCTCCTGCTCTGTGCCCAACACCATTCCAGGTACTGAATATACAGTGGTGAATAAAGACAGGAAATGTAGAAATAAGTAAATCATATGTTTGGTGGAGATGAGGTGAAGAAGAATCAAGTAGGGCAAGGAACAGAGTGTGCATGTTGGGTGCTGTGTTAGATGCAGGAGGCTGCTCTAGAGAGAGATGTTTGCAGAGATCTGAATGACCGCAGAGTCAGGGCTGTTTTCAGAGTGAAAATAGCTCTAGAAGGAGGAAACAGCACATGTAGGTGCCTCAGGCAAGAATAAACTTGACCTCGCATGAGAGCTGTGTGAGCAAGGCAAACGGTACAAGGAGCTGAGTTGGCAGGACAAGTATTGCTGGAACAGGGAGAGCCTTGCTGGACAGGGTGCAGAGTTTGGGCTTTATTCTGATTGTGATGGATTTGTTCGGAATTTTAAGCAGGGGCAAGGTGACCTGATCTGATTCATATTTTATAAATGTTATTTAGCTTTTGTGGAGAACCGACTGTAAGGAATAAGGGTGGAAGCATAGATATCATGTAGGAATGACGGCTGTTCTGTGTAAGGTGTTGGTAGCATAGACTCAGTTGAAGGGAGGGAGCTGGTGTTCAGGGTTGTCCACCTCGCTTCACAATGATCTGGCCCCTCTCCGTCTTCATCTCCTGTTTCCCTTCCCACAATTGATTTCATTCTGGCCACACACATCTTTTTGTACTTCCCCCACATGTACACTCAATTTTTTTTAAATGTCACTCATTTCCTGAAATTATACACTTATACACTCGCGTACATAAACACACATACTCACTTTTCACTTCTTCGACTTGCTCTCCTGTTGACATCTAACTGCCACAATGGCAGGCAGGAACATTCTCATATTTATTGCTGAATACCGAGTGCCCATAATGGTCAAAATATTTACTGAAGGGGTGCATGAAATGGAAGAACAATTAGCTGATGTCCTGATTATGTAATCTCTATTTGAAAAATTGCCACCATGACTGCCTGAGGTCTTAATCGCAGTGCTGAACACACTGGAAACATCAAACTAATACTAATTTAATAAAAGTGAAGAATTACTTAACACTTTAGAGTTTAAATAATAGGGAAAAACGAGGGGAGAGGGGATTTGTGTCAACCCTCGAGAGGTTCTGCTTGTGGTAAGGGAGACGATAATGAAAAAGAATAACTTTGAATCTATTCATTCGTTGCAGTGAGATTCGTTGCTCGCATTTACATCTGGTACCATCCAGCTGTTAGTTTGTGTTTCTGTTGGAAAAGACTTTCAGGGAAATAGTCAGTCTCCCCAGTGCTATATGTGTTCTCAAAATTAGTTTTCCTGAGCTGCAGTCAAAGCTGGTTAATATTATCAGAAAGCACACCAGGAAACCAGTATGTGGCCATTCTAAGGACAGAGAATGGGAGCAGGGCGGGGGGATGGAGGAAAGCAGTGACCTGTGGGCCCTCGGAGGGGTGGGCGGCCAGCAGTCATGGCTCTTCCTCTAGACGTGTGTCTAGAGACAGAGGAGCTTGTTTTCAATCTTGGCACCTCTACAATGTGACCTTGGGCAAGGTCCTTAACCTCTCTGTGGCTCAATGATCTCATCTATAAAATGGGGATAATAACGATACCCTATGAGGTTGCTGTGAGGATTAGGTGGCTAACTACATATAGAAGATATTAGAACAGTGTCTGAGATAGCAGTTACTTAAATATTTCAGCTAATGAACGGGGTAAATTTTGTAGTCATTAGTGGTTGATGTAAATTTTAGCAGGTAAAAGTTATATTATTTGGACTTGGGTACTGGACCAGTGTGCAGAACTTGAGTCAGCTAGAAATGCAGTGGGAGAGGAGTGTTCTAATATCAGGTGGTGCGCCGCAGTATAGTTCTGATGTTAACCACCTGGAGTTGGTGCAGATCCCATAAGTTAAAGGGTACAGTCCCCAACAAGACTACCCCCACTTCAGATGTCAGCTGCAAGCGGGATCTTCAGGCCCCTGTGGCCAGTTCTGACCAACTGGCTACAAATCCAAGGGGTTCCCCTGACTCCCTCAGGTTTGATAACTCACTAGAATGACTCAGAATGCAGGAGGGCATTATGATTATAGTTTTAAAGAATATAAATCCAGGACCATCCAAATGAAGAGACCTAGAGGGTGAGGTCTGAGAGGATTCTGAATGCCGAGCTTCTATACCCTTTTCCTGTGGGATTCGAGTGCGTCACCTTCCTGGAACCTCAATGTATTCACCAACCAGGAAGTTCCACTGAGCTGAGTTGTTATTGGATTTTCATTATGCAGGCATGATTGAATCATTGAATTTACCCACATGGCCAGTCTCTGGCCACCTCCTCTCCCCAAGACTGGGCTGGCTTATAGCCCCAGCCCGCAAATCACATGGTTGGTCTTGTGCTCATCCCTTATCTGTGGCTTCTTATCTCTTAGCATAAACTCAGGTGTGATCCAAGGGGCTCTTGAATAATAAAGTCACTCCTATTACATGAGAAATTCCAAGGATTTAGAGCTTCCCTTTCAGGCACCAGGGATAAAGACCAGTCCGTTTTTTTTATTCTACAATAAAGGATTATATTCGAGATAGCAAGATAAACAAGATGGTGGCCTGGGACGGGAGCCTAGCTCTTGTTTTGGTGTTGTCGCTCTAATCTGGTGTCAGGTTGGGTTTATGATTAGGCGGTAACCTGTGATTAATCTTGATAGCTCTAGCTTTTCTTCCCTTAGAACAACTTTATATAGTCTAATGCTGATTAAGCTGTCTTTTGGGATTTTTATAGTGACCTTTTATTACATAAGTCAGAAAGACAGCAATTCTGAATTTGAGTCTTTCAAAAATGTGGCTTTTAAACTGATCTGTGATGCTGTGTGAATACCGTGAGTTACTGAGGTCTTTCTGACTCCCAGAGGTACCCTTCTTGATATGTGCACCCTGACTCTGGACGGACATGGAGTGCTGGGTTGTGGATGGGCAGTCTTTCTGTTCCCTGCATCCTGCGTTCTGGACCATTGGAGTCCTGCAGTCTGGTGATCTGCAGACTTGTGGTATGACCTCTACTGTGGTTGTCTTTGCTGTTTGCAGTAGTTATTAGTGAATGCTTACCTTATTTTCCCATTTATTCCTTGATTCCTGTAGCAAGTGTGGTTTTCATCATCCATCTCTTTGTTTTTTTCTGTATTCCAGGCTGCTCACTTATGCGAACATCACAGTACAAGTTGTTCCCTGCAAGTAAAGATTGAGTGTTTCCAGAAGCTGTTTCATCTTTTCCTAAGCATTTATATCCCACCCCCTTCTCCATCTTCTGTTGGGTAGCATTACCCAAAAGGGCTTACCCAGTCAGGGCTTAGGTGGCTGAAGCCCCTGAACTAGACACAAAGGTCATAGTAGGCCCTTTGCTTCCAAATCTTTTTTTATTGCGATGAAATATATATAACAACATTGATCATTTTAACCATTTTAAGTGGGCAGTTCAGTGGCATTAAGTGCATTAACATTACTGTGTGACCATCTCCACAACTTTTTCATTTTCCCAGCTAAAACTTCGTACTCATTGGACAACAACTTTCATTCCCCTGTCCCCTACCCCCAGCCCCTGGCAACCACCTTTCTTTTTGTCTCTGTGACTTTACCCATTCCTGGCGCCTCACATAAGTGGAATCATACCATATTTGTCTTTTTGTGTCTGGCTTCTTTAACTTAGCCTAATGCGTTTGAGATTCATCCATGTGGTAGCGTGTGACAGAATTTCCTTCCCTTTAAGGCTGAGCAATATTCCTTTGTATGGGTACACCACATTTTGCTTACCTGTTCATCTGTTGATGGACACTTGGGTCACTTTCACCTTTTGTTTATTGCAAATAATGTTGTTACGAACTTGGGTATTCAAGTATGTTTCAGACCTTACTTTGAATTCTTTGAGGTACATACCCAGAAATGGAATTGCTGTATCCTCAATCCTTTTTACACAAGAAAACAAACATGCTCTTTTATGTGATTAGTGTAACCAGGCAAATAGTTACATGCTAAAGTAATAAATCCAGGTCCCTTTTTGATATGTGGGCCAATGGGAAGTTAATCGTCTACTTTCAGATTTGTTTTGTTAGAACAGCCTATCATTAATGGGATTACCCCATAAATGGTGACGTTGACGATGCGAATAAAGGTTAGAGTGTGATTGGCAGGATATAGTTCCAGTGATCCCTCCATCAGATGTTAATCTTACCCGTTTCTTTCGTTCTTCCAGATAGTTCCCTACGTGGTTGTATCATGTAGTGGTTAAAAGCCTGGATTCTGAAACCGGACTACCTGGGTTCAGACTCCAACTGCTCCAGTGACCAGATGGGCAAATTGCCTCGTTTTCCCCAGCGTGCAGTGGAGTTAAAAATATAGCACCACTTCTAACATGTAAATCACTTAGAACAGTCCCTGGCACATAGTAAGTGCCAAGTAAATGTTGTGGTGTGTATGTGTGTGTGTTCCCAGCAGTAGTCGTTTGTACCTGATTGGCAAATAATTTTTGAAGTGACAATAAAATAAAAACCTTAGTGAGAGTGTAGAGTGTATGGGCATTCTTACACCTTGCTAGTTGGGAGTGTAAATTGGTGTAAGTTTTCTAAAAGAAAATGTGGGACTAGTACTATGTCAAAAGCCTAAAAATCCTCTATGTGATCTGGTAATTCATTCTAAGGAAATATCCGAAATTGCAGAGGTAGGAATGAAAGACAGTTTATTATTACTTTTTAATATAGAAAAATTGAGGGAAAAAATGATATGGTGGGATTATTTAAGTAAAAAATGTATGCAGTGGAGTACTATTTACTTCTTAAATTGTGGTAAAAAAATCTTTTCATAAGGAAATGTTTAAAATGTGTTAAGATATAAAAACAGGCTATAAGAAAGCAAATAAATTATTGTGATCCATATATATGTGTGTATGTATAAACACCCTGTGTGTGTATATGTGTATAATATACCAAAATCTTATCAGTACATATTTGCAGATGGTGGGATGCTAAATGATTTTTAAAAATTTTTTGTGATTTGTTAGTTATTTGGCACTGGGTAAATTTTTTGGCATCGAGCAAGTACTATATTTGTTAGAGAAAAAGACAGTAACTTGGAAAAAGGAGATTCTGGTTGGTGGTTCTGTCTTACAGGGGTTTCAGCACCCAGTAATTGGCTGACCTTGTGCCCAGGCTGTGGTGCACTTGTCCCCAAATCCTTTCTGCCCAGGTAGATCCCAGAGTCCTAGCTTGAATGTGGACCCCGCAACTCTTTTGGCATCAGTGGGTACAGGACAATCTCCTCTCTTTTCCTGCCCAAAGTCTCGGTGGCTTCTTAAAGAGTTTCTAGCTGAGACCCTTAGGGGTTTACCAGCATTCTTGAGCATAGTTGGGAGGGTGTTGTTTAATCAAGTGTGATGAAAGCTGACTTCTGCTGGGTCCCATTTTTGGATCTCATTTTCTAGTTTTGTTAAATCTCCCTGGAGTGCCTAATGCAGACATTTATGTCCTTGTAGTTTTGTGCATAAAATTTTAAAAGGGTAAAAATAAAACTTGCTGTTCAAAATTGATCCTAAGCAATATATCTTCCACTGGACATGGATGCCAGATGGCATTGTACCTCCTGCTGGGTTAATGAATAGATATTTGCTGAAAACCTTGAGTTGCTCTTGAATCATTCTGTGCACCTTCAACAGGAAACTCTGCCGGTGGCAATTTGCATTTGTTTCTTTTTATCCCCCTTTTTGATTTTAGGAAGGAGAAAGAGGTGACATGGTCTCTGTGGAATAATTTCCTAAGGGTTGAATTACTTTTCTTGCTATTGTTGTGTAGATATTTCTCCATAAGTAGACATACGTTATGCCAACTTTTGGGAAAAGTAAGTTTCTCCTCAAAGCTGTCTCTAATAGTAGCTTTAAAATTAGTTCTACTGATGTCTTAAATGGAACAGGATGCATGTAGGTATTAATGTGAAGGGGGCCAGAAAAAATGATGCTCGTGGCTGTGATACCACTTCTGATACCATGCTCTGCATGTACTCTGGTCACTCATTCTTGCTACAACCTCGAGCAGTGACGAGGAGGCAGGTCCACTCAGTAGTCACTCAGTAGCTTGAAGATAAGATGTCCGGGTGCTATGAAGTAATTGATTAGATTGTTTGAATCAATCTAATCAATTTATTTCACAAGCTGTGAACTAAATGATGATGGTGATGATGGGGTGTGTGTGTGTGTGTGTGTGTTTAGAATTCAAGAGTTTTGGTCCTGCTGACATAAATTCTTTCCTTCTCCCTGGAGGTGTAGATTCCTCAGGCTACATGTGGAGAAAACAATTTTCGCTCTAATCATTTAGGTGGGTTCTGAAGTCCTGCCTTCTTCAACGAGGCTTTCTAGAGATAGTGTTCCTCAATTCTGCATTGGTTAAAGTAGGTAGAATATCTTGTATGAGTATTTATGCCTCTCCTAGACATTGGTATTTTGTAGTTCAGATGGTCCATGCTACCACAAGAACCTCACTTCAGAAAGTCAATAAGGAGTTGAAGTTGGGCTGTTTTATCAGTATCTGGAAGTCTTTTCTCCACGATCCAAGTGGGTTGCTCAGGCTCGTACGGTTCAGCAGTATTTTATTACTGGCTGTGGCTATGAAGGTCACACATCTGTTTTATGTTCATGGCCTCTAATCTCACATGTTCCCAGAGCACAGTCAGCATTGGTGTCATGCATAATGGAGGCTGTCCACCTCCAGGACTGAAACACCCTTTGGAATATTCCTGTCAATGGTTTGGATTTCTTCAAGTTCTCAAACCAGTGGTTCATTTCTCACCCATCCAAGAGGGTAACTTGAATCTGAATTAGCAGGTGTTGTACTAGAATCGAATCCTCGTCAGTCTTCAACAAATATAATACCCTCAACATTTTTAAGTTGGAAAGTTTCAAGTATGACTTTCCTGCTTTGGAGAAGGGTTTATCTTCTTAAAGGTTCCGACATAGTCATTTGATTTTAGTCTGGGCATTGTGTAACAATTCTTACTTTTTTATCCACTTATCTTAAGAGTATAATTTTCTGGACATTAGTCTAGAAATTAGAGGGAAGAAGGATCCAAACATTTTAATCATGGAGTCAGAAATGTTCCATGATAACCTATTATCTCCAATATGGGTTGTAACACGTGGTTTTATAATTTACATACATAGGCTCTGTTCCCTTCACTCACTGTGAGCTTGGAATGGGCTTCCTTTAGCCTCATTCATTTTTGAACTCTTAATACTTACTGCATCAGGTAAATCACATTGTAAAGTTTGCCTATAGCCTTTTTAACGTCTGTAATCTTTGTCGTATTAGAGACCTAGGATGTGCGTGTGTGCGTGTCTGTGTGTGTTTAGGAAGAACTTTTGGGCTAGATGATCTCCTTTCCAGAGTATGGCTTGTAATAAGGAGCAGCCTTTATTCTCTGTGCTATGCTGGCAATGACTCTGGGTTAGATCTTTGAGGATGGGAGTCTAGGCTTTGCTGTGCCTGTAACTGGCTTGTTTTCTCCAGTGAGTCAGTTAATACATCTGGGCAGCTAGAACAAATTGTCTTGAAGGCCCCTCCACCTGTAAACTGCTATATTTTTAAAGAATAAGAATGGCTTTATTTGGGGGGAACTCTAGGGTTAATAGTTAAGATGATTCTCATGGAGTTAAAAAATAAGTTTTTCTCAGTTTATCATTTGAGGTAGCTCCCCTTAGGTTCCTGGACATGGTCTT
The DNA here is from genome assembly GCF_902729225.1 of Pteropus medius. Taxonomy (NCBI): domain Eukaryota; kingdom Metazoa; phylum Chordata; class Mammalia; order Chiroptera; family Pteropodidae; genus Pteropus; species Pteropus medius. Next base: position 15,510,324 of record NW_024345601.1, read on the forward strand.
CTTTGATAGTTGAATTTTCTCATTTCTCTAGATTGTGTTTTTAATTTTTGTTGAGCTTTTGTTTAGTCCTTGTGCCAAGCTATAAGCAAGTAGAAATGGGTATGTTCTCTTTAGCATAGATATGGTCTAGATTGGCTTTGTGCTTAGAATATGACTCATGACCTATCCTAGGTATTTGAAGGAATATGTTTTCCCTTATTTTTGAAAAGAGAAGATTTTAGGTTGTTGTTTCTGGTGCTCAGCTACTAGCCTGGGATGTGTATGTATAATTTTTTTTCTTCAGATCTTAAGGTTTAAAAAATCTGTATAGTATCTAAGGGAGCTTCTTAAAACATTGTTTTTTTGTTTGTTTTAATTCAATGTGGGATCTGTTTTCAAAGCAAAATGATCGTTTAAAAATATGTCAGCTCAGATTTCTTAGTGCTCTAGCTAATTGTTTTTCTATTAGGTACAAAATTGTTTTTCCATTAAGTGTTACTCCTAATAAATGATAATTGATTCTCATAAGTGTTATGGATCTTTAGCTCCACCTTTATTCTTTAGAAGCTGTGTCCTATCTTAACAGACTAAGATGTAATAGTTTAAGGGAAATACTTGTGTTTATTGGATTTACAAGATTTCCTTAAGCCATAGGCTTGTTTGAATTTTCAGTTATTTAAGAAAAATTACTCTCAAGATAGCATGGTTAATTCAACAATTTCATTAGTTTACCAAACAATAACTGCGTTCCTACTGTGCCAGGTACTGAGAGGCATGCAGTGAAGGGCGGTGGGGGATTAGGGATACAAAGATGAAAAAGCAGTTTTTTCCATCAAGAACTGAGCCAACTCAAGGGTTAACAGGCATATATCATAATATATAACTTCCATCCATTTTTTAAAAGTCCTCCAAGTCCTTACGAGTTGGGACATTTTTACATTTTAACGTGGCTCTGATGTTGAGGGATTTTCTAGGTCAGGAAGGGCCTTCCAGGCAGAGGGAACAGTGTTAGCATTGGTGAAGTGATGCTAGACTTGTCCCAGAAATTGTGAATTATTTACATGGTAATTATTGGTGAAAATTCACTCAAAAAGGTAGATTGAGACTTTGATTGGCTGGCTAAAAGAAAAAAGCTTGTAGTTTTGAGTCTAGCACTTAAAATCTGAGGTTTGAGATTAAAGAGAGAATTTTGAGTCTCCTGGTAAAACTCGCTTTCCTTTGGAGTTGAAGATGATAATGTTTGTCATATTGTTGGGCTGAGGAGGAAAAGAAAGTATGAAAGGATTGCTTCTTGATCAGTAGTCCTTATCATATTTCATGTGGGAAAGAAAACCCTGGCTTTAGGATTCAAATGTAGCTGCTCTAACAGAAACCCAAAATTATAGTGGCTTAAACAAAATAGAGTTCATTTTCTTTTATGTTAAAGTTAGCTAGGATGGTACTTGTGTTCTGCTAAAGTCTCAGAGGCCCAGGCTTCTTCCATGGGGTCGCTTTTCCGTCTCCAGTGTTGCTCTCCTTTTTCCGTGGCCCAAGATAAGGAAGGAAAAATGGTAGGAGGAAGGTCAAGGGGAGATGATGACCTAGAAGTGCATGTGTTTCTCCTCATACTGGGCAGAATTTGATCACATTGCTACTTACTGCAGGAGGTGCTTGTACTCTGCTCAATTTCTGATTCTGTGGAAGAAGGGGAGAATGGCCTTGAGGGAACAAAAGTAGTCCAACGCAGCCCTATTTGGACCTTGTCATCTGTAGCAGAAGCTTTGGTAACTGGAAATAAAAGGTTCTTTAAACCCTGAATAACTATGAAGGGTAAGCAGTCTACTTTTTCCAAGTTCTTTGCATCGAAGAACAAAACAGATGTTATCTGTGTGCCTCTTCAGACTCGGAGCCCATTGGCCGATCTCAAGCTGTCCTTACTGAGCTTCACCATCATGGGCAATACATATGCACTGCTGGACACTCACCCTTCTTGCTCTTAATGTCTGCCCAGCTCTAAATAGGTCCAGCGTTCTGACCCAGCATTCCTCAGTATTGCCAAGCTAGTGGCCGCAATGCCCAGGAAGTTTGCTGGAGAATTTCTTTAGCTCTTGGATCTGGCTGGATATGAGGCTTGGCTTTCTTGGGCCATCCGGACTCATTCCAAGGCAGTTGGGTTACTAAGATCTTGTGGGTAGTTCAGTACAAAGTGCCTGTGCACCTGTAGTTCTGTTGATGTAGGTCAGCACGGTCCAACCTACCCTTGCCATGCTTCTCAGAGCCTCTGCTCCCAAACCCACTTCGGGATCTACATCACCTGGAAGAGGGGCTGGTTAAATTTGTAGGTTCTTGTCATCCACCATAGCAGCCAATTAGAGCAGGTTCTCAAGGGGTGGTGCCTAGGAATTGACGGTTGTGGAATAGCACCCCCATGTGGGTTTGGTGGGCTAGTTTTGGGAACCACTGCTTTGTAATCTTTCTCTTACTAAACAACACTTGGTAACTGCATCACATTCCCCCTTCCACTGAGGGATTTTTGTTACAGCTTAACTTGTAAATGCTAGGCACTGGGCTGTTTCAGATGCTCAGTAAGTATGAGAGAGACAGAAGTTTATTTTTTGAATGAAGTATTTGTGTGAAGCTCTTGGACTCCCTTGAAATGTATTCTCATGGCATATTAAGTTGTCTTAAAACATTTTGGTTAACAGAGGTAAAAATTAGCACACCAGGAAATGTTGCATGTATATCATCTTGGAGACATTAAATACTTTCTTATCTTCCAAAATTGGTGATAGATTTGAAGGTAAGCATTAAATTCCATTCTGAAGTTTATATGCTAAGCCAGTGTTTCTTAAGGAAATCTTTTGCACATAATTTGACTAAATTCTGAGAGTATTGAATTCCCATCCTTTCTTAACTGCACTTCTTTGCCTCCCCTCCTCCAGCTCTCGTGGGACAGAAGTGTATTTTCCTGTTTCTTGATAGGACACGGAGACTTGCATATCCCATAAGACGAAATCTCGCAGAATGGGGCTGGAGTCTTGGAACTAGTCAGGGCACACTGGGAAAAGCTGTGGGACCAGCTGTTGACTGTGATCCACTCTTTCTTTTTCGCCACCTGTGGACGGTGGGATGTTCTCTGATGGAAGCGGGCGATTCAGGGCTGGCTGCTGGCTGCAGCTGTATTTTCTTTGCTTGTTTGATTTTCTTTTTTCTAAAAGCAGTAGCTTGTACCTTGTTCTGCCATTCACTCTGTGGGGATGGAACATTAAATTTCTGTTTAGAAAAATGTAATGATTTTACTCTGTTCTGTATGCTGTTCCAACAACTCTTTGACGTCAGTGTTCTGTGACTTTTCCCCCCGACTGATCACTCAAATATTCATTCTGTGGTTTTGTTCCTCTAGTCACTTAGGATTTTCTTCTTAGGGCTGACTCAGAACCTTTGCCTTTTTCTTCTCCCTTATTATTTCAAGCATCATCGACTTTGGGAAGGTTACCCCAAAATCCTTTGCTTGGGAAATGCCTCTGCATAATGGCTCATCTCCATTGTTGCTCATCAGTACTGTTGGTGTGGATTGGGTGCTGACTGGGTACTCTGTATGTGGAAGTGGAGCAGGTGGCAGGATTGACCGTGGTCCTTGCTTGTGGGGGAACTTCAATGGTCTGACAAATATAACGCCTCATGCTCAGTTAGACTCTTAAAGGCACCAACTAGAAGAAATATGTCGTGGAGTACCTGAGGACTTCTTTTTTTGTCTCAGGTCTACTTTTGAAATTAAAAATTGATTACGTGGTCCTTTGCAGAAAGCAATGTCTTTTATTTGGACAAAGATGACTATTTTAGCTGACTCTCCCATCCTAGAACGCTGAGAAAGTCATAACTTTGGGGGAGTATTCCAGAAATATGTGGATGACCGACCTTGGTAAGGACACTGCTAACAGTCACGCTTGAAGGGTTTCAACAGATTTTCTGCAAGAGAAAGTAGCCTTCAGCCTGAATGCTTCAGATAGAGCTGTTTGGAGTCCCCTGACATCATCTCCCTTTGTGAGTTCTTTTGGAAATTTCTCTCGTCTCTGCACTAATGCTGTCTTTTCAGGGACACAGCCCTTCTTCGTGGAGCATGGCAGTCATCACCAGTTAGTGGTGCCGCTGGTCTCTTTTTCTTCTTTTCTCTGTTTAGCTCCTCTTTGTCCTTCGCCCCTAAATGTAATCAGATAAACCCAATTTGGTGCAAGTCAAGCATCTTTCAGTGTTACCTCTGTTAGCTATTAGCCTTTCTCCATTTATCCACTCATTCAAGGAATAGTTAAGCACTTTACTGTGTACTAGGCACTATTCTCATCTCCAAGGATGCAGTGGTGAACAAACCAGGTGAGTTCTCTGCTCTCATGGAGCTTATATTTGGTGAACAAAATAAACAGTAATTTCTCAAAGTTATGTGCCTACGAAGCAAAGGGAAAGGTAAAGAGGAGCATGCATTTCATAAAACGACTGGAGAGAACCCGATTCCCTACATCGGAATTATGAGTTGAAGAATGAGGAGTCAGCCGTGAAAGAATTTCCCAGGCGGAGGAGAAAGCGTGCACAAAGGTCTTGTGAAGGCATTTTTGGTGGGGAGGAGAGTGGGATGAAATGAGGTTGGGGAGGTAGCAGATGGCCAGAACGTGATAGTCTGCATGTAACCAGAGTAAGGAGTTTTGCATTTCTTTTAAGTGTAATGGGAAGTCATTGGAGTACAGAGGACAGCCTTAGTAAGTCTTTCCTCTGCGTAAATGGCCCCGTATTTCTGTCGGTGTCGATATTCCGGATTGCCTACTCATATGTGGACACTGCAGGTCTGAGGGCCAGGTTATAAATTTTATTTCCTTCCTAAAAGTGACATGCCATTTTAGGAAGGAAATGCCTTAACGGATTCATCCCTCCACTGCCTTAATAGACTCATCTCACACAATTGCGACCTTTATCTGCCACAGCAGAAGCTTAGTTCGTGGTGCTTTTCACTCAAGGGGGAACCGTGGAAGGAAAGTTCGGGCCACTCTGCCAGCTTTGTCTGTTCCTGTGTCGCTATTAACTAATGTTCCTTCTTGACTCCTGCTGGTCTAGTGAGAGGAAAGGGAAATCGAATGAAGTATGCCTAGAGCAAATCATTGTAATCCATATTCCCAGTGCTATGGCTTTCTTTGTGTCCCCTCCTCTCCCTTTTCCTTCTCCGTCTGTGGCTGTGCTTGGAGTTTTCTATCTTCTCCCCTACTGTTCCTGTAAATTATTTCAGGGTTCATAAAGACTTAAAGATCACCTGTTATATAGCATAATCAAATGCACATCCATGGACTCTTAAGTTATGACAGTGCCCAGATTTTCTGTAAGTTTCTTTGGATTTCAAATACAAATGAAACAAGTGAATTTACACTTCAGTTTTGGGGAGCTTATCTGTTGTTTATTCATTCAACTACTGTTATTATTAAAGACCTGCTTTGTACCTGGTCTTATTCCTTCCTGGTGCTGTTTCTTAAAGGAGAGGCTGTTTTGGCTCTCTTGGGGCCTATTTAATCTGGTTGAGGCAGGCTGACCTGTGAACCAGCAGGTATAGTAAAGTGTTAAGTAAAGGTAGGTCCAGGGGTCAGCGGGAGCACAGAGATGTGTCTTTTGGGAGCACCAAAGGAGGTTGTCTGCTCTCTTTGAGATGGTGGAGTGGGGGATGGGATATTGTAATCCTCTCTTATGATTTGGCCATAATAAGCAAATTATTTTTCTGTCTCCTCTATTTGAAAAGCCTCTTTTCACATCCTTTTATATTCGAGAACCAGCAGATAGGAGAAAAGATGGGATGATGGGGAGGGAGGTGGGGAAGAGTAGACAATCAGATGTCTCCCTGAAGCCTCTGGAGCCTCCTTGAAAAGAAGTCACCATCTTCTGCCATGCCCAGTCAACCTCTGACAACTCCAGGCATGGCGAAACAGTTTTTATGATTTGACTTTGAATCCTTTTCTCTTCCACCTTCAGGATGACCTGTGCCTGTCAGATCTCCGAGGGTGCTGGTATTGTCAGTGAGGTAACAGCTGCTCAATGCTAATGAGAAAACAGTGGTTGTCGAAGTTGGCCTTGGTGGCCGCTGATTGTCAGCATCCTTATCTGCCTGACACACTGCTCAAGAGGCCACACCAAATGCCTGCTTCTCCTTCCTCCGTCCCCTTCCTCGTCGTTGTCGTTGTTGCTGTTGTTATTATTATTTATTTGCTGAATAGCTTTGAAACCACCTAACCCAAGAGCTTGGACTTGCCAGTAGCTCAGTAGCTTGAATCTATATCTGTGTTCCTCTACTCTGCTCTCCCTTGCCTCTTGCCCCAGTAACCACCAGCCAGAATTTTGTTTATTATTCCCTCGTTCGGCCTCCTCCTTGTGGCTGGCCCAGGGCTCAGCGTTAGGATAGCAGTACTGCTGTAGACCTGGCCTCTAGCTTCCAGCCTCTAAAGCCCAGCTAATTCCACCCCGCCCCCGATCCCCCCATCCCCGCCTTTTTCTTTTTTGTATGTGAGTGAGTGGCTGGGGAATGTCCTTAGGGATCTCCCCTACTTGTGAGATTAGCAGAATCTCAGAGTCGTTTTAGCTAGTATCTTTTGTAGTCAAATTTAATTTCGTAAGGCCCATTGTCTTCTCTTATAATAACTGTTTTGTAATACTGTTTGTCATGCCGAATTCAAGTTATAGATAATATGACCGACCAATGACACGATTTCAAAACAAAACAAAACATCATTTCCTAATTAATGTAAAAGAAATGAACTGAATGCATAATCAAACAGATATTTCATTATCTAAATGCTTGGGCCCAACTATACTAAGAAGACAAAATGTAGTAGTCAGATAGATCCCTGCATCTATTGGTAAAATCACCTATACATGTAACAACTCCAATTACAGTGCTGATTTGGTGATTCATATTCCAGAAGTGGCTTTTGTCATCAGTGATAGTTGTTTTTTTGTTTGTTTGTTTTTTAAATAGTTAATAGCTTGGGGGAAAGTTCAGAACAAAACAAAGTATGTTCTTGGCTTATTATACATGATAGGTACATTCTGGAAAATTTTAGGATATGTTAAAACTGTGAAAAGGAGTCTGTCCTCATGTGCTCCTGACCCGTGGATCTTAATCATACAACAGATCTGATTCCACTGGAGTGCTCTTTTTAAATGCAGATTTCTGGCTTCTACTTCTGCTGGTTCAGCAGGCATCAGGTGGGCTCTGGAATTTGCATTTTTAATGAGCATCCTGGGTCTTTCCAATGTAGTTAGTGGGTAACCCTCCACCACCTTTGAGATATACTATTTGAAATTCAATCTTTATTCACCTTGAACGCTCTTTAAGGGATGTTCTAGGAAAAGGAAGAACCCAGAACCTACTTCCTATTGATGTTTTAATGATTCTTTTAATGTTTGCTAAGAATAGTTGGTCTTCCAAGTGAGCTGAGGATCAGTCACAGGAGCAATGATCAGATTTTTGGTGAGTCTTGTAGAGAACATTTCTAGCTCCCTGATTCTTGCATTTAAAAAATGCACTTTCAAAAAGGTCAGGTGATGGAGGCATTCCAAAACTCTTTATCTTGCCTCCCTAATTTACCACCATGGATTTCATGTAAAGAGATACCCTGGGTTTTATGAGGCATGAACATGTGGTGTTCTGGAAAAGGATAGGGGCTGATCTGGAATCTTATCTGTCAGCTCTTAGCTGCTTGTGACCTTGGGCAAGTCACCGCACCTCTTCAGAGCCACTTTATGACTCTCGAGGACCCAAGGCACTTTGGGTTTAGTAGACCCCTTTCTCCATTAAAAAAATACTAAAAATTATATTTTATGACTGCATCCAGGGTAGGGTATATTCATTTTTCCCATCTGATTTTAAAAGAATGAAAGCATTTTTATGGCCTCTAAAAGTTTCACGGGCCCTAGACACACTGAGTGCCATGCTTCGTGGATAAGTCGGCCACATACCTTTCTGAACATACATTTCTTCACCTGAAAAATGAAGGAGAAGTTATGTCGCAGGTATGTTGTGGATATTTGACCTGATATGAACAAAACCCCTCAGGCATGTTTACTACCTGGCATAAGTTGGAGTTGTTGCACTTGGGCCAAGAGGAAGCATCCCATTTAAGATCCAGCCTTGGTACAGGTGCTTAAAGGATCAGACTTGTCCTTTCACTGCTTAATTTTCCTTAATCGTGTTGTTTACATTGAGATTCTTCCTCCTAATCTATGTTTTTATTCATGCCAACACTCATTTCAATTGTCTTCGGGATTCCCACCATCTGTTGGGTTTGACACCCCTCCCACCCTTTTGAGAGGATCTCGTTATCACCTGCTCATCTTTTAAAGGAGAATGGAGATGCATTTGTTCTTTCTATTGTTGGGAGGATTAGAGATTTTAATTTTTGCCTGAGTTCCCTTGTTTTATACTAAGTCCCCTTCTTCCTAGGCCAATTAAAAGATAACTTGATCATTAGCAAGTGGCATGATGCCCTGGGGTTAAGTGACAGCCTTGGCTAGCCAGAGCTCTATGAAGGAGCAGAAATAATGCTAATGGAAGGTTAGGGAGCTGGCTAGCTGGTAGAAAGGAGAGAATGGGCCATACAGAGAGCAAAGAAGCCAGGAGAGGGAATGAGCATGATGTGCAGGACCTCAGGATGGAGATCTTGTAGGCTTTTCTATTTGTTGATGAAAGAGCATCCAGCCTATAGAAAAGTTTTACAAGAGCTTGAGCCAAAATTTCAAGGACATGCTTGGAAGCAAAATCTCAACAGACTGAGAAAATGCTCTGGAGAATGTTAGTTTTGCAGCTCACTTTAAACATTATTGTTACCGAACGAGGCAATTTGAACTCTGGTGCTGCTTGGGCAACTCGTGATTCTCGGTTCTTTTTGCTGACAGAGATAATGCCAGCACAGAGAGAGTTATGAGAGATAGGATTTATTAAAGGTATGTTTTGAGGTAGAAACGGGTCACACCTAAACTGGCTAACTGTGTAGAAACAAAAATATGCTCCATGTGAGGAGCAGGTTACAGCAAAGAGGGCTGTAACAACACAGATGTGGGAAGATCTACTTATATTTGGGCTGTAATGGGAGGTCTTAGATGATCTGCATGTGAGGTCACCTTGACTGATAGTTGGCCCTATAACCTTTTGCCTACTGCATATGTGCTTACCCAGAATTCACTCTGTTATAATTAGATTCATGAACTTCCAGGCAAAGGCATGATATTAATGATGATACATATATATAATGAGGCTGAGGTTATAGACAGGTCAGAGTAGTACTTTCTGTGCATGTATCTGTGGCTTGTTTAGCTAGCAGCTTTTATGGCCTTTATGTTCTAGAATTTGGGGTAATTTGTAACCCTAAAGGGGGAGGTGTTTCTGGGAGGTCCTTAAGGAAGGTCTTCAAGAGAGGTTTCTATGGTTACAGAGCTGGGCCTTCGCTCCTGTCACTCATGTCTGCCTAACTACCTAACATCAAAGGAGAAGATAGATGTAAGGAAGGTTACATGAATCTATTGGTGGTAAATTAGGGGGGCAAGATAAAGCAAAGTGGGAGAAGTATCTAGGATTAGATAAAAAGCAAAATAGAGAAACATTTCTTTTATATTGATAGGTACAGGATAGTTAATACTTTAGATTTACAGTACGTAGTGATAGTACACAGGCAACAAAATAACAATGAGGGGTTCTGTGGTGTGGTGGTCTGGTGTCCTTGTGCTGTGCTGCCGGCACTTGTGCCTTTGAGAGGTCTGGAAAAGAAAGTCACTCTGACATTTCAAAGGTATGTTATACTAGATGCATAAAGATAATAGTTCACTTAAGGTGTCAAGGAAGCTACAGGCCTAGGATATGACTACTCACCGTGACCCGCTTAGTTAGGAAGTTTTATATCCAGACCATCCTGTGTGGTTACTTTCGGCCACTTAGTTTATAAGGCCTGCCATGTGCCTTGCCCCCAAGCTTGTCAGGCTTAATATATGGCTCCTTTCTAGTACACATGTTGAAACCTAGGAAATCACTATTCTTTAAAACCAAAAAGACTGACTAAAATAATACCTATCAAGATAATTTGATATTGCCTCCGGATTGTAAAGCCAGTCAGCAGCTCGTGACCAAGTATTTACTTAGCTCCCAGTGTGTGCCAGACACTGGGGATGCAGAGTGAGCAGTCCTGCCCTCAGTAATCACACATTGTACTGGAAGGGAATCACATACCACATCAGCAAACAACTAAGAGTGTTTCAGGTATTCCTGAGTGTTCTGGAAAAGAATGGGGTAGTATGAAAGCATGTGATTGAAGGGTTGCTTTCACTAGCCCCGGGTGACAACTTAAACATTTGGGGTAGGGCCTCGGGGAGGGCTGAGGGTAAGACTTCATGGAAGAAAGAGGACAAGCATTTATAGATCTGGAAGAAGATCATTCACAGCAGAAGGGACAGCAAGTACAAAGGCCCTGAATTGGGAACAAGCCTAGGCACATTACAGGACAGAAGGCCAAGGCGTGTGCATGCTAATGTCAACAAAAGTTAGCTGCCACCAATCTAATGCCAACAGGAATCCCCAATCCGGGGTGCAGAAAAGGAGAAACTTTATTCAGGTGAACAGTTCGCAAACCAAGGAAATCCAAAATATGCTCTATCATTTCTAGAGAGAGTTCCCACCCTGGTTCTCAATTTGTTTATACTTAAGCAAATGAGGAATCCAAATTGCACAGTACTGATTGGTCCAAATAGCACTATCCTGATTGGGCTGCTTTATATGTTCTGATTGGTTAGTATAGATGCAAATAAGAATATAGCTGTGTAGTTCTGATTGGACAGAGCAGGTCTCAGCCCATTGGTAGAAATATGATTCCAGGAACTCCTTTATAAGGGTAGGCTCAGATGGCAGGAACACAGTGCAGTTAGCAGCTTAGTCTGGGGCTTTTTCCTTGATAGGCAGTGTGCATGAGAGACATCTGTCAGCAATGGCTGTTACACTCAATTTTAAGAATTTGGGCCCAGTTAACCCCAAGGAGTCCTTAATGGCCAGCGTATTACTTCTCAGAGTTCACACAAGTAAATAAGGAAGAGAAAGAATAGAGAGGCTGAGGCCCAAGCAGTAGCCAGGTCATTAGCTCATGGTCAAGTGTGGAGTTTGACTATAGCTGGCAGCCCCTGGATAGTTTACACCTGGGAGTGACACCTGATTTCTACTTTAGAAAGGTGACTAACTGCCCAGTGGAGAGTGAAGGAGACAGGAAGTCTAGGGAACTGATTGCTGTAATCTGGGTGGGAGGTAAGAGTAGCTTGGATTGGGGTTGACGTAGTGAAGAAGGTGAAAAATTGTCAGGTTTGGGATAAGTATTGGAAGCAGAGCTGATGGAATTACTGTTTGAATAAGAAAGGTAGGAGGTCAGAAAGAGAATGTGCTCGTGAAGGCTGTAGGTTTTGCTTGTATACAGTGTGGATGACGGTGCTTGTTACTAAACTGATGTATGTCTCTGAAATCAGCAGCTTTGTTTTGGGCTGGCTAAGAGGAATACTTCCTAAACATTCCAGTGTCAGCACTGGGATATTTGGATCTGGTGCTCGCTCAGGTGAGGGTGCAAGGTTGGATGTATGGTTTTGAAACAATGGGCCAGGATGTAGTCACTAAGAGATTACAGAGAGAAGAGGGCCAAGGACACAGCCTTAGGGGTGTCCCATGGTGGTGACTTCTGAGAGAAAAGTCCTTCAGGGAATTTTTGTGGTGTCCTGAAGTCAAGTCAGTGAAAAGAGCAGTTCTATTAATAGAAATCCCCACAGAGATAACAGAAAACCAACTGTATGACATGCCCTGAGAAAGAATAGTGATTAAGAGGTTCTTAAAAGTGTGATATTCTGCCTCTTGAATGCTAAGAAAGCCTCCTGAAGAGGCCGTTCCTAATTGAGCAATATGGTCTTTTAGGGTCTTACATTGTCTTATGTTTGTGTTAGGGATTATTGGCTTTGCGAGCAAAGCCCTTTGACATTTGTGGATGGAGTGTACTCATTATTAAGAGGAATTGTCTGAAACGAATGTCAGTTCATTTTTTCCCCTAAGCTTTGTTTTACGAATTACCATAAAGTTTATTTTAGAAACTCGTAATAGGTAAGAGGAAGGAGATAAGTGATTTCTGAAACTTCTAATGGCCACTTACTGAATCTTGGCATTCTTTCACATCTCATGGAGGAAGAGGGATATCATTTTTAGATACAAAGGATCCCCAGGGTGCTGATATGAATAATTTAGATGAGCCAGCTCCTTCCTCTCACCCAGGTTGGGACATGGTGTATTAGTTTTTTATTGCTGGTGTAACAAATTACCACACTTCACATCTTAAAACAAGACAAATTTATTATGTTATAGTTCTGGAAGTCAGAAGTCTGAAGTGAGTCTGTAGTAGGCTTAATGATGCCCTCCAAAGATTTCAGGCTCTAACTCCCAGACCCTGTAAATGTTACCTTATATGGAAAAAGAGACTTTGCAGATGTGAGTAAATGAAGCAAGCATCTTGAGATGGGGAGACTATCCTGGATTGTCAAGATGGACCCTAAATCACAAATGTCCTTATAAGAGAAGCAGAGGAAGAATATACAGAGATAAAAGGCAGTATGACAATGGAAGCAGAGATTGGAGTGATGGAGTCACCAGCTAAGGAATGCTTGCAGCCACCGTAAGCTGGAAGAGCAGGGAAAGAATTGTCTCCTATGCCCTTTGGTGGGAGCACAACCCTGCTGAACTGTAGAACTATGAGAGAATAAATTTCCATTGTTTTAAGCCACTGAGTTTGTGGTAATTTGTTACAGTAGCAATAGGAAACTAATGCAGAGCCTCACTGGGCTAAAATCAAGTGTTGCCAGGACTGCGTTTATTTTCTGGAGGCTCTAGTGGGGAATGTTAGTTTGCCTTTTCCAGCCTCTAGGAGCTGCCCACTTTCCTTACCTCATGGGCCTCTTCCATCTTCAAAGCCAATTTGTCCTGACACTTTTAGACATTGACTCATGTGTCTCCCTTGTCCACATGTAAGGACCCTTGTAATTATATTGGACCCACCCAAATAATCTACTATTACCTTAAAGTCATCTGATTAGCCACCTGATTCCCTGTGCAACTTTATTTCCCTTTTGCCATGTAGAACAGGGCCATTTTTAGAGGCTTTTATTCTGCCTACCATGGGGGTTATTTTTTTAAGAATAGGTCTTTCCAAGAAACTGAACTTACCCATCTGGAGTTACTGTGCCATCGTTACCTTCTTCTCACTGCGTGGGCCAACCAGACTTCCATGTTTTAGCCTCTAGATCAAACTTTCTTCTTTAAGGCACATGGCAAATCCCATGATGATACAGTTGCTTATCAGAGATACTGATCATTTGCATCAGCTGAGTTCAAACATGATTTTAAGAGCCTAGTAATGAATCATGACCTTGATAAGTCCTGCCTTCCTGGGAACCTTGCGCATGGTTGTCATTGAGGTCAGACACCAGGCTGCATGATATATGTTACTTGTACTCTGTCATCTGCTATCTCCTGCCTACTCCCAAGCAGACCTCTGGAGGTCAGAGCCTGCAGGCTCGACAGAAATGACTTACCAGTACTCAGGGAGGCTTTAAGGACAGGAGTTCCCATTTACTCTTTCCTTTTGATTTGTGTGTCAAAACTCAATAAAGGTTCATGAGTCTCACCTGTATGGTGGCCACACCTTATTTGAAGGCAGAAAGACCTTGTATTTCCAAAAGATTTCACATTTGTCATACTGTCCTAAACTTATCAGCTTTGTTGGTATCATTCCAGTGAGGCCTGCCAGGGGAAGATAGGTGAAGGATCCCCAAGGACACACCACAATAAGTCAGCCTTTAGAACCAGAGCTTCTGAATCTTGGCTGGACTTTTTCTTTTTTTCCTTTTTTTTTTTTTAAAGCAGACCAGTATTTTCCAAACTTCAGACATAGTTTTTACTGTATACATGTTATATAACATACTTGTCTTCACATTTTTTTCTAAGTCAATTCATTTATTTTAATTTAATCGTATCCTGATTAACAATATATACAAACTTATGGATTTGGTGTGCATATGCATGTTAAAATACTTAACTATTAGAACAAAAATAGCATGTCTGAATATCGTGTTCACAGTGTAAATGTACTGCATTCAGAAAAATTAGATCATGCCGACATTCCCAGAGACTCTGTGCCCAAGGGAGATAGTCTTTGGTGATCAAGTCATCAGCCAGACTTCTGTTAGCTTGAGCAGCAAAGAAAGGTGGCTGGTTAGCTATTTAGGTATTCTACTTACAATATTCCTATCAACTAGGGAGTGGACATGCCTTTATTCCCAGCAAGCAAAGGGTGGATTTACTTTAATATTTGTAATATAAATAACATAGACATATACAGTCACGTATACCAAAAACCTTCATCCATATCTTATTTGCGATAAAAGCTAAGGAAGAACTTACATTACTTTTATATGAATTGTCTAAGGAAAAAGGGCCTTCACCAGAGCCATGAAGCTCAATATCCAAGGGAAGCAAGAATTTAATAAACATAACTGTATTTGGCCTTTCTTTGCTGAGCTTTTTTTTTTTTAAATAAAACATTTTTACACCATATTCTTTGTTTTAACAAAACTTTTACTCTCAGCCTCTGAGGAAAACAAATAACAAAGAGAATAATTAGGGAAAGACCCCATTGTTGTGCTCAGTGTTATCTTCTCCAGGTGTCCTGAGAGCAGGTTTCCTGGTGGTCCCTGTGCCATCAGCATTGAGTCCATGTACATGGAGAGACCAAGACCTGTCCTGCTACTCTGTGCTGCCAGCAGCAGTCACTTATCCTCCTCTTTCTCTCTGGTCTTTGCTGGGATCAGAAGGGCTGTGTATGGGACTTCTTTTTACAACATAAAAACTACTTAAAATGATTAACCGAATTCCTGGGTCTCTTCTTCCCCAGCTATGAGAGAATGTAAGATCAGAGTTCTCTAGAAATTTGGAGCCTCTCCAACATCCTCAAAAATTAAGGACCTAGTTTTACATGGAAAATCATGGGAACATGGGTTTCCTCAATGCTTGTGTTCTATTCCCCTCTGCTACACGGTCTACTCCAGAAATACTCCTTTTATGCATTTGTGATATACCAAACTGTAATTTCCAGGGAGTGAGGAAATGTCGATGAGATCTTGAAACTTGCATGTCTCTTGAGTCATGGTGGTAAATGAACCAGCTTGAATGCTGAGCTCTACTTGGCGGAGAACATTGATTTGCTGAAGTCCATGCATGCGCAATGTTGGACTTATCTTCTTCTCGACATGGAGATACTATTTTGCTCTTTGGAAGAGCCCCGTGTGGACAGGCCTTTTGAATAGTTGCATTTTATTTCCAGAGTTGCTCCAGAGTTCCAGAGTTGCTTACTTGGGTAAATGTATCACTTTGCATACCCCTTTACCTCATTTTCTAGAGGAAAGAAAAGCAACCAAGTGACAGGCTGGCAGCAAATTAGGCTATTGGGCCAAAAATTGCATGTGAATAAATAGGTGGCAAGGTGGCAAAGTGCCATTTTGTCTAACCAGCTATTGGGGCTGGCTTTGGAGACATTAAAACATCCAGATAGTGAGACTTAGGCATCTCTATGTTAAAATCTTGCATTTTAAAATGAAGAGGGTCAGAGTCAGATGTTCTCTCAGGTCCCATTTGGGCCCTAAACCTAATCCTGCCAACTTCTTCCTATGATTCTGATCCGTATCATGAAGGCCAAGAATGAAGGAAATAAAGGAGGAGAGCGAGCTTAGAATCTTTAAGAACAAGAGTTGTGAGGAAACCTGAGCCAACATTTTGTTTAATCTTTTTAGTGAGGTTAGGCAATGGGTGAAAGAATGTTCCCCAGGCATACAACCCCTAGTGCCTAAGCTAACTAGCAACCTTTTCGAAAGAAGTCATCATCAGGAACCTTAGCTCCATCTTACAGCCAAACAACATTTTGATAGTCACTGATGCAAGCTGTGACTTAACAAGGAAACCAGGACCCTTGATTTTATTTTTAAATTTTTTTATTGACATGTAATAATATACATACAGAAAAGTACACATTTGACAAATGCACAGCTTGATGAATTTTCACAAAGTGCACATACTCACTTGACAACCCAAATAAACAGAACATTGCCAAGCACATCAGAAACCCCCTCATCCTCCCTTCTGGTAGCTTCCTGCGCTGCCTCTGCCACCCATGCTGCCTGCAGCCACTGTCCTGATCTTTAACAGCACAGCTAACTTTGGTCTGTTTTTGTGTACTCTGTATAAATGAACTCATGCAGTATGTACTAGTTTGTGTTTCGCTTCTTTTGGCCAATATCGTGCTTGTGAAATTCATCCACATTGCGTGTGTGTAGTTGTACGCCATTCATTCTCATTGCTGTAGAGCAGTGGTCCCCAACCTTTTTGGCACCAGGGACTGGTGCTCCTATGAGAATCTAATACCCGATGATCTGAGGTGGAGCTGAGGCGGTGGTGCTAGTGCTAGAGAGTGGCTGCAAATACAGATGAAGCTTTGCTCACTTGACCCCACTCACCTTCAGTGCGGCTGGTTCCTAACAGGCCACTGACCAGTACTTTTTGCCGTCTGGAGGTTGGGGATCCCTGCTGTAGAGTATTCCACTGTGTGAATGTGCCACAGTTTATTGGTCTGTTCTACCATAGATGGGCATTTGGGTTTTCAGTCTTTGGCTATTATGAATAGTGTGTTTGGAAACGTTCTAGAATATGGCTCTTGATGAACATGGGTCCACATTACAGTTGAGTTTATACTCAGAAGTGGAATTTCTGAGTCCTAGGGGCTATGTATGTTCAGCTTTGAGATACTGCCACTTTTCCTAAGTTACCATACCAATGTATGCTTTTACCAGTGTGTGAGAGCTTCTCTCCCTCACATTCTCAGTACATTTAGTGTTTCCCCTTCTTTTTACCTTAGCCATTCTGGTGGGTATGTGATGGTATTTGTTGTGATTTCTCACTCTTTATATTTGATTCTTTATATTTGGTTATGTGCTTATCATAGACTTTTTTATCTTCACTGTTTTCAGATAGTGACCTTAGAAAGGCATTATTATTTTAAGTTTTCAAAGAGACTGATGTGTTCTAACAGACTCCCTCATCTTTCAGCTGTTCTGCAAGAGAGGAGCTTATGGAGTTGCTGTCTTACACGACATAACATTCTGTTCTCGCCGTATGTTTGGTTTTTGCAGTGAGATCAGCAGAAATAAGAACAAGGTCCAAATTAAGCCAGCTTAATTTGATCTAGCTGAATGTATTAGCAGCAAACCTGGACATTTATAGTTCTATATAGGGGAGTTGGCAGGTGAAAGACGGATAAGTCTGAAGCTTGTTCACACGGAGGCCCTGTGAGACCAAACTGATTTTCAGGTTTGGAGTGGGGCATTCCCCTGTGGCAGTCCAGTAAGTACCCTGCCAGGATAGAGGGATTGCAAAGAAGAAAAATGAAGAAGTAGCTCAGAACCACTTGTCAGCCAAAAGCACAACCATAGTGTTACTTCTTAGGGTGGAGTCCAGGTTTTTCTCTGGGTCGGGGCAATTTCATGATCTGAAAAATTTACTCTGAAGATCCTGAAGGAAAATTTAAGCTTGACTAGGAAATAGTGCTGGTGTGTGAAGCATGCGAGAGAGACCCAGTTCTTATGTAAGTGGAAGCTGGTGATATGATTCATTCTCCAGCTATTTTCCTGAGAGTTCACACCCAGCATGGGAAGGTGATTAATGAAGACAGATTTGGCATCCTTGTTTATGCTGCTACTTTTGCCATTTCTGCTCTTCTAGGGCCCATGTCAGGTGCTCAGTGAATGAGGGACATGAGGTGGGGTGAGGTCTCTAGAGCCTGACGTGTGATTCCTGTGGTCCACAGGTGAGGACCAGCTGAAAAGATTGGAGCCCTAGTCTGTATATGATGGGAGTCTTGCTTAGCATAGGGTTGCCGTTGCCAGAAAATGAAACCACTATGGACTTTGCAAAGGACGGACTTTAGTAGGATGACAAGATGCTGTTTGCTAGGACTCCAATGGCTAGTTTTCTCATTAGCCACTCTGTGGATTGTGTAAGGTAGGTTGTTAGTATCCCTTCTAGGAAAAGTCCCCAGAGGTTGGTAGGATCCTCAGGGACCCATTCTCTATTATACCCATCACAGTGTTGGATAAAAGTTGAATGTATGTCTATGTTTCGGGGATATGACTTTTAGGACTTTATGCTAATACTGTTATTACAGATGTGCCATTATATTGGGCAGAAGGGGATGAGAGTGGCCTGAAGGAGAGTGTGTGTGTGTGCTTATGCATGTGTGTGGATGTGTGTGTTATGTAGTGTAGCAAGTGTGTTTTTGTAGCTGAAAGGAAAGAAAGAAGTCTTTTTTGAGCACTGATAAGAGTGCAGGTCTGGTCTTTTATCTCATTCAATCTCATTTGAGTCTTCATTTTGTATATGTGAAAGAGTCTTGCAGGGCTTGATAATTTTTAGACTAGTTACCTGGGAGAGTGTAAGGGGAGGTAGGTGTGGGTAGCTGAAAACTAAAACGAAAGCCACCCTCAAGAGGAAATATATCATAGAAAGACACTGCTTCGGCCACCAATGGAGCAGTTACCCTCAGCAAGGACATTAGTTAAAGTATTTAAGAAATATGGTTGCGTTTAGGGCCTTCCCATGACACCACTGTGCCAAACAAAGCAGGTTCGGTTACTAGGACTTTTTCCTTTTGGAAGGCAAGCCCTGGGGCTCGATACCTGCTGTGGATTTCTGACTTTTATAGTCAGAAAGAATAAGGCCGGGCTCTTATCTAGCCTCTTGCTGAGAAGAGGGCCTTTTAGCTTGCCAGACTGAGTTCCCTGAGGGCAGAAGCCATGTCTTTTGTATCCTCAGTGCTGAGCACAAAATTAAGTATTTCGTTGACTGAAGGGGGAAAACATGAAGAGTTTAAGGGAAAAAATGGATTATAATTTTGAAAAATGTTTTACGCCTTGCCCTTTCCCCAAAGGATTTGACATCATTTCCAGAAATTGCCGTTTAGAGTCATTGAGAGCTGGCTTACAGGAAGGTGATGTCCATAGACCAGCGGTCCCCAACCTTTTTGGCACCAGGGATTGGTTTCGTGGAAGACAATTTTTCCATGGACCGGGGTTGGGGTGCGGGGGAGGGATGGTTTCGGGATGATTCCAGTGCATTACATTTATTTTGTACTTTGTTTCTATTATTATTACAATGTAATGTATAATGAAGTAATTATACAGCTCACCATAATGCAGAATCAGTGAGAGCCCTGAGCTTGTTTTCTTGCAACTAGACGGTCCCATCTGGGAGCGATGGGAGACAGTGACGCCCGAAGCGTGTTGCTTATGTCCAGTCTACTCTGTAATCTCGTTTTGGTTGCTGTCGCTGCAGAAAACTCTGATTCACAAAGATAGGATGTTGGAAATGGAAGCAGGCTTTTCACTGCTTTTGTGGCAATCTCAGGATATTCCGCTTTGATTTTAATACAGAACATGGAGATTTGAAGTTGTCTCAAACATACTTTTAAGGCCACCGTCATTTCCCATCTCTCACATGCGCAGGTCACAATAGGGTTTGCGCTTCTATGAGAGAATCTGATGCTCGATGATCTGAGGTGGAGCTGAGGCGGTGATGCTAGCACTGGAGAGCGGCTGCAAATGCAGATGAAGCTTAGCTTGCTCACCCACAGCTTACCTGCTGTGTAGCACGGTTCCTAACAGGCCCCGGACCGCTACCAGTGTGTGGTCCGGGGGTCGGGGACCCCTGCCAGAGAGGGTAGATAAGATAGGTATCAGTAAATGCTTCCTGTTACTATCATTATTGGTTACCAGAATGTATAATAGAAAATGGGTTCTTGGTCTTACTCTTCCACTTCCTTTCCTCCTCAAAGGAAGCTCATTATCAAAATGCACAGTGGTGGTGGTATAGATGGTGGTGACTGTGAGTCAACACTAACTGCAAATAAATCCATTGTAAAATTCAGAAGTACTTTGTTCAGATACCTTACAGCAGACCATGATATACTTTCTAACATGTTGCCACACTGTGCTAAGGAACTGTGGCTCTCAGTATGGTACAGAAGAAAACTCAGCCCCTGCCTTCTATAGACTTCACTGGCATAAGTCAGACTGTTCATTCATCGTCAGTTTGCTATTGCCACTGCATGACAAGCTGCCTCAACGCTTAGCGGCTTGAAACTGTAAGTTTTTATTGGTATTTAAGGGACTGCAGGTCAGTTGGGTGGTTCTTTGGTTCTCACACGTGTTCACTTATGTAACCTGGGGGTCAGCCTGCTGGGCTTTCTTACATGTTTTGGGGGTTGGCAGGCTGAGTCTGGGCTCCGACGATGACAGCTAGGCTCCCTTCCTCAAGGTCTGCCTTCTTTTCTGTTAAAATTTTATTTAGATTCAAGTATATAGCACATTGGTTAGACATTTATATAATTTATGAAACAATCCCCCTGATTACTCTATCTTCTCTCTGGCTCTGCACACAGCCATTGCATTTTTGCTGACTGCATTCTCTATGCCATGCTCCCCATCCCCGTGACCATCAATCAACTACTAATTGGTACTTGTTCAACCCTTCACCCCTTCCTCCCAGCTTCCCAACCCGCCTCCCCTCTGGCTGTCGTCACCAGATTGTCCTCTGTATTTGCGAGTCTGTTTTTGATTAGTTTGTCCTTTCTGTTTCTTAACTTCCACATATAAGCCTGCCTTCTTGCAGCAGGCTAGCCCAGGTTATTTATCTGGTCCTAAGAGTGTAAGCAAAAAGCAATGAATGCTTTTGAAGGTCCTGGTTCGGAACTGGCCTACTGTGACATCTGCATTTTATCAGCCAGAGCAAGGTGTGAGACTAGTTGGGATCCAGAGTAAGGATAGAGATTCTTCTTGATGGGAGTTGCTGCAGAATCTCATTGCAGGGGGCATGGATACAAGAGACCATTAATAGGGGCCATCGATGCAGCCAATCTATCCCACTCATTCTTTTATTCATTCATTGCATAATCCTTCTTGTGGCCCCTTAAACAATCCTTTATTCTCTTGTTGCATTCCGTATTAATTAAAACTCAGGAAAGACTGTACTTTTACTGTGCATAGTCTCTGAGGGAGCCAACAAGATGAATAAGATACCAGCCTCGCCTTACAGAAGTTCGTAACCAAAGGGGTGGAGAAGATGGACAGGAAGGCGGCCAAGAATGAAAGAACTGGAATGGAGCCCGAAGAAGTTTGTGCACAAAGTGGACTGTAAACCCAGAGGAAGGATGAACCAAGTTTTTGGGTTGGGGCAGCTTTCTCAGAAGAGGATTTATGTCACCCAGGAACTGGGAGCAGGTAATGGCTGGAGAACAGGGCGAGAAGAGAGGGCGTGTGGCAGGTGAAGTGCCTGAGGGGGCAAAAGGACCTCAGTAGTTTGTTCTTGAATGCTTGGTTTACCGTAGCGATGGGAGTGGGAGGTGATGAAGTTGGAAGAAGTGTACTTGGGCTGGGTAGAAAAGCCTGTGAGGGTTCAGGATCTCAGACATTATTAATGGCTAAAAGGGAGTTGTTAGCAGAATTTTTTTTTTCTTTCACATTCAAGTGACTCATGCACTTTGAGGAACAGACCGTGATTGTTGCACCCTGATGCCTTTGCCTCATCGGGAGGAGGAAGACAGGAAAGTATAGTTCTGTGGATTCCAAACTGTGTTGAGGTGCCCTGGGGTACCACAGGATAGTCACGAGGGTGCCATAGGATATTATAAAATTTTGGAAAACAACAACAACAACAACAACAACAAAAACAGCTACATCTGCCAGATGCTACTTAACTACTGTTATTAACTTGTTTGGACCTAACTACAGCTGACCCTTGAACAATGTGGGGGTTAGGGAAGCCAATTTCCTTGTTCAGTCAGAAATATGTGTATAACTTTTGACTCCCCCAAAACCTAACTACTTATTAGCTACTGTTGCCTGGAAACCTTACCGATAACATAAACAGTCGACTATCACATATTTTGTATATCGTATATATTATACACTGTATTCTCACAATAAAGTCTGCTAGAAAAAAAGAATGTTATTAAGATTACAAGGAAGAGAAAATGCTTTTACTATATTTTAAAAAATCCATGTGTAAGTGGACTCATGCGGTTCAAACCTGTGTTGTTCAAGGATCTGTTGTACTTAGTAAATGGAGCTTGTAGTAGTTACTTCCTTTGGCCTGAGGGCACCCTGAAAAAGTTACTGAATCACAAACAATGCAGTAAAGTTGGAAAACTTGAGTGTGGGAACGTACGGTCAACTCGTTAAGAGTACTGGGTTCAAATCCTGCCCCAGCTTACAATTAGAGGTGTGACCTTGGGCAAATGAGTTACTTTTCTCTGACTTTATCTGTAAAGTGGAGATAATACCTTCTTCCCTATGGTTATCAAGAGGAACAAATTAGTTTGTAAAAGGAAAGGGCTTTAAATGGAGCCTGTCACCTGTAAGTACTAATATTGGATGCTCCCTTAGTACCATTATTAATTTGGTAATGTCACCATCTCTGGCTGTCGCTAGCTCAGTTGTCTTTCTGTGATGGCAACAGAAGCGCAGCACGGGTACCCTTGTCAGGGGAAAGAAGGCCTGCAGAGAAGTTCAGGAGCCTTCGAGCAGCGAATGGGACGTTATATTCTGCGTGAAATTACAGGCTGAAATGGGCACTGCTGTACATCTTTATGCTCATCCATAAAATCCTAGTTCTCCACTAGCCTCTCATTTCAAGAAACTTACTTTCCAAATGCAGCTCAGGTTGCAAAGTGAGGCGCTCAGGCGCATTCATTCATATTGTCTCTTTCCAATGTAGTATAGCCCCCCCCACACCCCCCAAGTGAAATAACCTGTCTCTACAATAAATGGCTCAGATGAAAGGAACATAAGATGGTGTCTCTGCCTTGTCGTTTCCGGCATTAATGGAAAGGAGCGGGATAGACTGATAAATGTGGGAGCAGGACGGGGAGGTGCTTGTGCAAGTGCCAGCAAGTACTCTCCGCACACCAGGTAGGCTTTTGTTTGTAATCATGAGCTGATTTGTGATGGCTTAGGCAGATCATTGTTCCCCATCTCCAGTTGGTCTCTTTTTCTTAAGAGGGCATCAGATTGCATTGGTTAGATTCTCTGTAGTCCTGAGAAGGAGAGAGGGACAGAGAGTGATCAAGGAAGATGCTGCGTTTCGTTTTCCGAAGCAGGGATCTGCCCGCTTTTCTCCTCAGCCCTCTCCTTCAGTCCAGTCTCTTTGCTCCCCTTTTGTCCAGGGAACTTTTTCCTTTCTTCATCTCCACAAACGTCACTCTCATTCCTTCTCTCTCTCACTCGTAACTGGGAGTTGGCTATAGCCTCGTTTCTCATTCTGATCATGTTCTTTCTGGATTCTGCCAAATCTCTTTCGCATTGGTTTTTCACCTCAGCACTCTATTCTGTCAGCAGTTCAGTGAGCCCTTTCCAAGCTAATTTTTCCCCATTTGCTTTTTAATTAGTTTTCTTCTCCTTCTTGCCTCCACCCCTCCGTCCTGCTGTCTTTCAGTGGATAACCAGTACTAGTCCCACGATTTCTTGCATGCTTTTAAGAAAATGTGGGTTGGAGCAGTGCCAATCATGGTTATTGTTTCCAGGGTTGTGACTTTGCCTTGAAATTTTCAGATTTATTCATTTGTCATCTCGCTCTATAATAAGACATGCGACTGTTTGCAGGCAGTTCATGATTTGCGTTAAGTTTTCAGAGGCAGGGACTTGGTATATTGTATAAAATATTTGTTGGAAAGGATTCATATTTTAAAAATAAAGTGCTCTGAGTAAGTTAACCTGTATCTTTAAGTCTTCCTGAAGACAGGAAGCAGATTTCCTTTTATAAGATTTAGACATAGTCTATGAACCCCATGATGTGTTAACCTTTGGTGTCTGTGTATTTTGGAGGTTAAGAGTGTTCATAGCCTTTATGAGATTCCTAAAAGAGTGTATAGCCCCAAGTATTAGGAATCCCTGCCTATTTAGAAAGCCTAAAGAGATTTGAAATTACAGTCCGCGGTCTGGAAGGAAAGGATAGAGGCTGCAGGAGCACACAGAAATCTGTTTCACTGTTTCACATGAGGATAAAGCCCTTATCAGGAGGTGCACGAGTCCAGGTATACACAACTATGGCATCTAAACAAGGGGTGGTAACAAAGGAACTTGAGATTTGTTTTTGAGAGCTCCACCAGCCCCTGTACTAATTCTTACCTCTTTGAGCCGACTGATGATAGAATGTTAGACCTAGAATGGAATAAAAGAAAAAAGTCATTGCCTTAGGAATTTCCAACCTAAAGCATACCACATCGAGTTCTGTCCTCCGTGGCGAGTTAGCTCAGCTCCTTAGAGCCTGCTGTAGTCAGCAAGGCACAAATGGGGTTATGGGTCCCTGCTGAAGCTGCCAGATCTTTGCTACTCAAAGTAGGGTTCACAAATTGGCAGCAGCATCAACATCTGGGAGCTGTTTGGAAATGCAGACTCTCAAGTCCCCCCTGACTCAGAATTTACAAAATAGTTAAATTCCCAGGTGATTCATAGGCCCAGGAACATTCAAGGAACAAATTCTAGGCTCATCCTGTTTCATGGACAACTGCCAAATCTCTGAGGCATTGTCATGGGCACGGCTCCTCAGTGTTTTAGATTGTTCTGATTTCCTATCATTTTTATGACACATTCTAATACGAAGTGATTTAGATGCAGGTCTGTCTGCTTATATGTGATTTGGTTTAGTACCGTTCTGTATTCGCAGGCAAATGTGTAGATTGGAAAAATAATCCTTGACTATCTGCTTGAGGTCTGGGGATGGGAAGATACCATTATGCTCACCATATGCAATCACCACAGAAGGGGCTGGAGATTTAATCAGTACGACACTGGTTCTTTGAGAAGCCTGGTCCGGGGAGATGAACATATAAAAGGGTAATTCATCTCTTACTGTGTCTTGTGATGGCTTAAGGGACCAGAGAAAAGAGTGGGCAGTTTTTTGCCCTACTGCTGGAGTGTTGCTAACATCTGTATATATTGATAGGTGGACAACCCAATATGATAAAGACATTTTTAGAGCTTTACCAGACTTCTGACCTCTTCAGGGAGCTGCCCTAATTCCCCTTCTCACTGTGAATATATAGCACCTTTTGGGTTTTCAAGTAGTTTATGTACTCATTCGTTTAGTTACTGGCCTGCTGGTGGGTAGCCTGCTGGCATGTAGCAGGAGAGAGAATGTTTGTTGTGGAGTGCTCATTCTGCTCTGCTCTGGGGCTGAGAACCCCTGCTGCCCATTAAGTGGAATGACTTCCTGCTATGACTTTTTGTCTTTGGGATCTCAGATTGAAGGCATGTTATATTTAAATTTATTGCTTTTCTTTCAGAATTGCCTAGCTGAAGCATGGTCACTAATCCCCATAGCAGAATTAACCCCATTTGAAGATTTAGGAAGTGGATTTTGACTCTCTTGATGAAAGATTCCTAAGAGTTTTACAGAATAAAGAAGCAATGACCTTGTAATATTTGTACTTTCTGTTAACAGGTATGGAACAAAAATTATATGGGAAACCAGAGAGTGTTTGCAATCAGCCTATTGCTTTCTTTTTTTAAAATTTTTTAACTAGAAGCTCTTTTTCTATACCCTGACTTGCGTTTCCATACTCCTTTACTTGGTGTCAAATAAACTTGAGATCATATTCTCTAATCACTGAGCTGGGTGAGCTTTACTTATGAATAAAGATAACAGACAAGACTTGCCTTCATTGAAGCTTACAGTCTTTTAATATATGACCAAACTAAGATGCTAATGAGTAGGTAGGTAACTCAGGTACATAAAGTAGCCTGCAAAAGTTCCATGCTCAAGGAGCCATGCTCCACTACTCTATTCCTGCCAAAGTCCCTTCCTTCACAGGACAAGGTTCAGTGTTACCAGATAGTCCTTTTTTTTTTTTTTCCTTTCTTTCAGGAAATACCGGACACTCAGATTTTTATGTGAAGTCTCCCTGTTTTTTAAATATTGGTAACCAATTAAAAACGTTCTGACCCAATTTCTAGTATAGCTTCAAATAATAAGGGTGTATCCTCATCAACAAATATAATTGTGATGTTTTTTCCACTCTGGCCCATCTCTTCATCACAAAGGAGAGCCGTGGTCCTCCACCCATCTCCTTACCTGCAGGACACATTTCTGGGGTCTGTATCCCAGGACCATGCCTACTCTCTCCTCCTTGTGAGTTGTGGGCCACAGCAGTGATAAACTTGACCATGGCATGGCCACTTGTCTGTGAAATAAAACAGCTTAAAAGCGCCATACTGGATTGAGCTCTGGGTATAGTTTTTTGTTCGTTTGGTTGGTTGGTTTACTACTCTATTCTAATTGCTGCTTCCACTTGAACAGAAAAATGAAAATCTGAAATATTTAGTTTTAGAAACTAGCTATTCTTGGCATGTTCATTCTCTGCACAGTTTAGCATTTATGAGCGCTTAAATTCTAATTTACAAGTTTTGCCAAAAACAAACAAAAAAAATAGTACCTCTCAAAAAACATTGGCACCAATCTCTTTGTTAGTACGGCTTTTTTATAGGTTGTCATTTGGAACAGCTGAACTCTTATCTACATAAACCATTGAATGATATCGTATGGTTACTGGGAGTGAACTTGGCAGGTAAGGCTTCCTCAAGGAGAGAAGGCGTTGGTTTCCTCTAGGATCCTATTTAACTATCATTTTCTTCAGCCCCCCGTGCTTTTGAGTGGCAGGGGCTGGTGCTAACGGGTTGTCTTGCCAATGGCTGTGGAGCATGACAGGTGGGAATGATCCACATTTCTTTTACCTAGACTAGGGCCCAGATGTCGAGCTTTTCACTCACCTCTCATCTGTCAAGAGAGACAAAACACAGTCTGGTTTAAAGGCTCAAGGCAGGGAAGAATTGGATCCATTAAATACCAGGCTTAGGATGGTGATTTCCAAGTGAGAATATTAGCACAAAATTGGAAGGACTTATGCAGTAGGAGTAATTGAAACAGCACAGAATTAGTGTAAGATCTGTCCCAGCAGTATTGCCTGTTCTTACAACATAATGTATTTGTGACGGGTACATGTGTGTGTTTTAGGAGGGCAGGAAAAGAACAGGGGTGAAGTGGAAGATAAGAAGGGTGTTCCTTAGATGGGAAAGGTGAGAATTCACAGGAAAGTTGAGAAGAATTCTTGGCATTATAGATGTATAAACACTTAGGGTTGGCACAATGCAAATTATGGAGTAAGAAAAGTCCCAGTTAAAATTCTTGTTTTCACTTTTGGTGAAAGTTGCCTAAAGTCCTCCAGTCAGAGAATACTACACAGGTGTCTTTCCCCAGATATATATCTGGAATTTCCCAAATGTATTTAACTGTACCAAATGTGCCATTAATGATTTATGGCCTGTTAACTCCAAATTTGTCCCTTTTGCCTGCTTTGTGAAACTGGCTCTGGGCCCCTCTTTGCAGTTGGCACAGTTTCCAGCTTTGTCAGCAGAGGGCGGTAGAGAGGCACTGCGGGAGGAAAGGGTTTTATTTCTCCATTCTTTGTGTTCTCTGGGAGGGCTCTTCCAGAGCATGTGTCTTCTCCAGTGTCCTGCTCCTGTGCGGTCTGGTAATCAAGAGCACCAATGGCCAGCAGTGTCCTCTGGCACCTCTTTGGGTGATTTTGTAGTAGAGTGCCTCCAGTGAGATACCTCCCTGTGGACAGCTTCCCCTGGTACCCTAGAGCAGCGATCCCCAACCTTTTTGGAACCAGGGACCAGTGTTCCTATGAGAATCTAATGTCTTATGATCCAAGGTGGAGCTGAGGCAGTGATACCAGTGCTGGGGAGCGGCTACAAACACAGATGAAGCTTCCCTTGCTGGTCTGCCGCTCACCTCCTGCTGCGTGGCCCAGTTCCTAACAGGCCGTAGACCAGTACTGGGGGTTGGGGTTCCCAGGCCTAGAGGACACATTTTCAACAAATCTGGCCAATTGGCACCACAGTGGCTCCTGTGCCATCTATTGAGTCATAGCTGTGCCTTCTCCAACACAGTCAAGATCTCTGCCTTGGGGTGGGTACCTTTTCCTTAGGTGTTCTATCTCCATCCCAAGGAACTCCAAACATATAGGAAGACTAGCTATGATATGCTCCTCATAGCTGGTCTTCCTTTATGTTTGGAGTTCCTTGTATTACTTCTTAGTAATCACCTGTTATGGCAGTCTCTGGTTGTAGTTAATAATTGTTTATATTAAGCTTCTGTTGTTCAGATTACCATGTGATTTCCATTTTTTGATTGCACTCTGACTGATATGAGACCTTTAAGTATTGTCAAGGAAAATTATGAAAGACTGAAATAGGCAGAAGAGATTACTTAGTATCGAGTGCACCCTCCTGGGTTATCTGTGCCTTTCATTTTCTTTGAACTGTTTTACATTTGGGCTAGTTATAGAAAAATGATAGTAGTGGAAATGATTCTTGTTCATAGAAATGCAAATTAATTTTATCCAGTTGAGGTACTATTGATCCCTCTCAAGAAATTAGTTTTTTAATATGTTACATTTATTTCAGCATTCCTGATTGTCTACATATGTGTTTGTTCTTTGTACTTTTGAATCTGTAATATCCTTCTGGTTCCCTCTTTAATTAATGAGCCAAATAAAATCTTTGCTATCTGTTCATTTTATATTTGTAAGAGTCATAGTTTTATCTTTAAAATATAACAGTATGATGCATTAAGGAGCTCAGGAGATAGGTCCACTTAGATTTTAAAATATCATAGAATATGGTGATATGAATCGCTAGGAAAAAAATGATTTAAAGGCATTTTTAATACTTTATAGCTGGGCAAAGATAGAGAAATAAAATCATTTTATTTGTACAGAGCAAATAAAAGTGTTTTGAAGATAGAAGACTCATACCCACAGAATTGGAGAAATATTTACAAGTTATATGTCTGATAAGGAATTTATATTTAGAATATATTAAAAGTCTTACAACTCAATAATAAAAAGACAACCAATTTTTTGGAAAAAGGGCAAATAATCTGAATAGGTAATTCCCCCAAAAGAAACCCAGATAAGCCAATAAGCACATGAAAAGATTCTCACAATCATTAGTCATCAGGGAAATGCAAATCAAAATCACAGTGAGAAACCACTTTATACTCACTAGGATGACTATAATAGAAAAGACATAATAACTAGTGTTGGCGAGATGTGGAAAAATTAGAACCTTCATACACTGCTGGTTAGAGTGCAGAGTGGTACAGCCACTGTAGAAAACATTTTAACAGTTCTTCAAAATGTTAAACATAGAGTTTAGCAAAATGTTAAACATAGAATTGTGTGACCCAAGAATTCCACTCCTAGGTATAAATAGAAATGAAAAAAATGTCTACACAAAAAACTGGATGTGAATGTTTATATGGCAGCTTTATTCATAAGTCATCGATTGATGCATAGGTAAAATTCGATCTATCCATACAGTGGAATTTTATTTGGCCATAAACAGAATGAAGTACCGATTCATGCTACAAGAATGAACCTTGAAAACATTGTGCTAAGTGAAAGAAGCTAGTCACAAAAAATCACATATTACACGATTTTATTTATATGAAACATTGAAAGTAGGCACAGCTACAGAAATAGGAATCAGCCTAGGGCTGAGGGTGAGGGTGGAGGATTAGGAGGTGATAACTAAAGGGTACAAGTTTCTTTTGGGGGTGGCGGAAGTGTTCTAAAATGGATTGTTGTAATAGTTGTGCAACTCTGTGAATATACTAAAAACTGTTGAATTGTATGCTTTCAATGAGTGAAGTATGTGTGTGATGTGTATTATAGGTTAATAAAGCTGTTACCAAAAAACCTAACCTAGGCAAATAATCATCAAATAAAGCACATTCCTCAGCGGTGGGTAGTAAATGCTACCAGGGCGCGAATGTACAGAGCCATTGTTCACATGTCAGGAGGTCTTCATAGGCTCTTTTTCGATGTCCTCTCATACATAACTTTTTAATTTGGAACACCATTTCCTTAAGGAAGATTATTGCAAAATGAAATGAACAGCTGTATTATTTTTTAATGGGTATTCCTTCCCACTCCCACCCACATGGGAAGCAGTTTAGAGAAACTGATGCTTTATCTGAACCTTTATTTATCCTGTTTTTCTATCACTACTTAAGTATTTTAAAGTCTTGTTTTACATCTTTTTCTCTCAGGACCTTGTGATAGTGGCTGCTGAAGGAATCTGTAAATTGGTAAATTAACTAATTTATGAATGATACAGAGCCAAAATAATTTCTAGAGTTTCAATTGACAGAAACAAATCAGAGAAAAACCAAATGGGATAGAACAGTGGACCAAAAGTAATAGTATAAGCTGTATTAGGAATAAATAGGAAGTCTTGCACGCAGGTTCAAAACAATTATACCAGCCCCAAATGGAAAAGACCTGGCTTCATGGCAGTTCCAATGGTAAATGAAGCCATGGGGAGTATAATTGGAGTATAGTGGGGAGGAAGGCTGAGTAAGAAGAGCCAAAGATAGTTGTGGCCTCCAGAAAACTTAGCTCTGTTCATACCCCAGGTCAGACACTTACTAACTGAACGGCCAGAGCAGGCGACCTAAACACGCTGCATCTCAGTTTCCTCACGTGTGAGATGCGGATAATAGTCTACCTTATTAACTGTTGCGAACATCAGCCCTGTTCATAGCTGTGACGCCTTAAAGGTGTACTTGACACACGGTGGTCATGATACGATAATGATGCAGATGATAGAAAATAGTGATGGAAGTAGGGAGTCCAGATTAAGGGTGATGATAGTGCCAGTACTGGGCAAGAATCAGATCCTATTGGAAACACCGGGGCCTGGTTAGTAGAACTGACTTAAGGGGAGTGCAGGCAAAGGTCGCCCAGTGGAGGAGGGACTGGGAGATGTGAATGCAGTTTCAGCAAAAAATAATTACCGTAAGTATCTTTTGTGAGAAAACTTCTGGGTTAGTTGCTATGGTGATAAGAATCTCACATCACGTACATAATGTGGCATAAACTAGGGCTTGGCAGTAAGGGCAGCCTGTGTTAGGTTAGTACAGAGTAGTAAGGAGGTCTCTGCACTTTCCTGGTATCTCTGTTTCGGGTTCCTCATCTGTAAAATGGATACAATATTAACTGTGAGTATTAGTTAAGATTCCCATAAAACACCTAGCTGGTCCATAGCAAGCAGTCAAGAAATAGTACTTATTATATAATTTAATATCAGGGGGAAGAGACACATACAAAAATAACTAGGGTACAGACATTTAATAAAAGTCACAAAAGAGAGAGAGTGCTCTGGGATTTGAAGAAGGGAGGGATCTTATGTGTTTAGGGCCCGACAAGGCAATGTTTCATTTGAAAACAGTCTTAGTAGATGGAGATTGGGGTGGTGGTTGGAAGACGTGGTGAAGAGACAAATTTCTGATGCTCAGTGATAGAAGGGATTCTTTTAGGTATAGAGAAAGTGATAGAAGGTAAACTGTTTTTGCGGTCTCCTCCAGCTTTTATTATTCCTGGTAGTTTAGAAATGTTTATTTTGTTGAAGGGGTTCCTGGAGTTTTAATGCTCTACCTCAAGGAAATGCCTTTCTAAGTGAAACTTGAGGAGCTGTGACAGCCTGCCCAGGAAATGTTTGTACAGGGGCCCTCTTCCTATTCCTAAATAACCTGTACTTCTACAAGTAAGAAAAATGTGAGAACGTTTGTCGACCAAAAAAATTAAGTCAGATATCCTGTGGCATTCATTTCTTTTTATAGGAATGCTAGAATCCGGGCACCCTCTCCTGTGGGACACATCTTGGTTGGGTGGACCTTTTCCAAGAGTAGGTATAGGGTCAAATGACTGGGTGTGTGGCTGCATGTGAGAATGATCTGATCTGACAAGGATCATGTGGGTTGTGTGGATGAGCAATGGCTACCCTTGTCACCCTGCGAGAAAGTTGTCTGTCTCCTTGCACTTTATGCCCCATCAGACAAGGAAAAGGATATTTTCCCAGCAGAGTAAGAAAACCATTCTGTTGGCAATATGTACTATAATAGCACTGTTGCCCTGTATTACCTTTAGGCAACCTCCTTCATCCTCCCTCACAGACAGGCTTCTCCATTTTCCTTTCTTGGTGAAGGACGCACATTTCCTTGGCCGCCCAAGCTAGAAGTCTAGCAGTCATGCGAGATTCCTTCTCCACCATTACCTCCAGTTAGTCTTGTTCATTGTTGGTTGATTGGATCTCTTAAATGTTTCTGGCTCTTGGTCTCTACCTACCATGACTGCTGCCACCCTGCGGAGGCCCTTATGTGACTCATGGTTCACGTGGAGTGCATGGACTGCCTCACTGGTCTCCTGGTCTCCGGTCACATCCTCTTCAAATCCTCTACACAGCAGCAAAGAGCAAATATGGCAGTCTCTCCACTCTTAAAA
Organism: Pteropus medius; assembly: GCF_902729225.1. Classification (NCBI taxonomy): domain Eukaryota; kingdom Metazoa; phylum Chordata; class Mammalia; order Chiroptera; family Pteropodidae; genus Pteropus; species Pteropus medius. The sequence goes on from NW_024345601.1 coordinate 15,542,816, forward strand.
GTCTCCAGTGATTTACATTTACATTCCCATTGAGCAGGGGAGTTTTTTCAGAATCTTTTGACCCTTTTCTGAGTATTGAGGTATGGGTCCCATCCTGCATGCGTAAGTAAAACGTGGGCACGGGGGGAAGTGTTTGGGGCTACCTTACCATGAAAAACTTCCCCAACAGAAAGATTTGCAATAACAAGTACTTTTAAAAAACAGCTCTTTGTTTCGAAATAACTATTTCCCAGGAGACTGAGAGAAGAGTACAGAAAGGCCCACGAACCCAGCTTCCCCCGGAAGTATCATCTTACACACTCTAGGACAATATCAAAACCAGGAGATCGATGATGCTACATTGCTGTTAAGTAAACTGCATACCTGAGTAATGCTTTTTAATGCCCATTCTCTTGCCAGGGTAGAATGTAGCATGGCTTGTTTTGTGAACAACTGGGTTGTTTCTTGTCTTCATTGGGCTTGTTTTAATTTGGGAATGGTATAGACATTCTTGACTCTGGGAGTGATGGTGGTGTTTGTTGTGTGTAAGTGTAAGATTTTAATAGCTACTACTTGTTTATTTTTATAAAGTAGATTATACCCCCAAAGAGCTTGCCAAGAATAGATTTGATCAAAGTAATTCTGTCTGGTGACCTAAGGTCATAACTTACTTTTGTAAAAAGTCGGATCTGCCATGGTAGGTTTTATGCTAGAAGAACAGTACAGACATTTATTCTTCTTGAATCTTAAGATACAGTTGATTTACAATTATGTCAGTGTGAATTGTTTCCCAGGCATGTGTAAATCTTGCTTTGATTTACCTTGTTTAGATTATAAAACATAAGGGTACAGGGCTTGTTTTATTGGGCTTGTTTTATTGTTTTTTGGTCTTGTTTTGGTCATAATTCTAAAATACAGCATCTACGAGGGAATGGCTCCATGCAGTGAATCATAAAGTGTAGTTTTGCTCTGAGAGATGGAATATAATGCTGGGTTATAATGAATTCAGGGGGATGGATTTCAGACTTTTAGACGCTGACTGAGGACATTCTTTGAAGTGGCGATCTTTACCAGGACTGGGAATTGGATTTTGTGACTGAAAGCTGCTTGGCTTCCTCATCAAAACTGATGGACAAGGCAGAAAAATCCTTCGCATCAGTTGCGGTGACATTTTGCTGACGCTTGTCTGTGTTTTCTGTGTTTTGGACAGATTTGCTTACATCTTTTGAGAAAGGGAACTGAATAGCACTAAGAAAACAACTATCTGCTTCAGTAAAACTAGGCCAGAGAAGGCTGATCTTATGTTCTAAAATCAAGCAGTGGTGAATCCTCCCACCCGACTGGGGCTCCTTACAGGAGTCATGAGATTACTTCTTCACTCTCATCAAGGGCCAGGCACTAGGCTAGGCCCTTTGCAGATTAAATCCTTACCAGGTGGACGGTTTACAGATGAGGAAACTAGATTTCCATTTCTGTAACTTTCCAAAAGAGACACAAGGCCAAGTCATGTCAGTGCTGAGATTCGCACCTGGGTCTAATCCCCGAGTCTTTCTACCATATCAGATTTCCTCTCCAGCCATGCAAGACACTCGGGTTCAGCTCTGACCCTGTTGAATAATTCCAAAGCAGACTTCTGAGAGAACACCACAGAAGCTGACTTCTTTCACAGCTGAGAAGCTGCCTTCTGAGGTGTATCTCTGCGTGGAGAATTCAGAACATAGTAGATGCCATGTGCCTTGATCATGGGTAATAACCTCACTAGAGTGAGTAGGAAGGAGACTTTGTGGCCCAAGGACAGAAAGAAGCAGCCAGCCCAAAGTTACTCAGTCATCTGATTCATTTCTTTATGTTTCTTATACTTTCCAGCAAAGGGATGATGCGTTTACTGGGGGCTGGGAAGGAGGCTCGGCTGAATGGTCGAGACTTTCAGATTCTTCAGAGAGATTCCTAGAGCAGTGACACCTGTATTTTCCAAGGACAACATCAGCAGGACATCCGGGAGGAGGCTTAGTGCTAACAGCAGGACAAAGTTGTTGCCCTACAACCAACAGCGTTTGTGGTCCTGGACAGGTCACTTAGACTTTCTGGAGCCTGGGGCCTGCATCTCTCTCTTTCTCTCTAGATGACTTTTAAATTCTCTTCCAGTTTCGTAGGATTGGCAACTAGGTGTGAATGATTCACAAGCTTGTATTGTGTTTCACATGTGGGCTGGGAGCTGGTGCACTGAAGCCTTTAATGATGATCGGAAATTGGTATTTGAGAATACCGGCTACTATTTAGAAAGCTAAGAATGGTTGGATGATTTTAGGACAAAGTCATATATAACCTATAATGAAGTGGACTGAGCAGAAAAGCAAGATAGTAATTTCCTTTGAACTTTGGTCCACTCAGAATTTTTTTTTTTTTATCTAAATTAGTGCCACCATTTACAAACACAGAGATTTGACCCAAAACTCTGGGTTGCTGGCTTTTCTGGAAAGATTGGAAGATCTGGCCCCTCCAGACTGTCTTTCTTCAAATTGTCTTGTGGTCGGAGTTGCAAAGTGGCAGCCAATCCTAAGTGGGGCAGATAGTCACTGATTCATCACAGCTTCCGCCTCTGTCACCATTACCCCTCAGACTTGTCCCTTCCACTTTTCTCCTCACTTCGATTATCTACCTGTTAAGGTGGACACTTTCACTCAGTAGTTCTCAACCCTGGCAGCACCTTAGAATGTTTGGGAGTACTTAAAATTCTATTGGTTTCCTGGCCCTACCCAGACCAATTGAATCATAATCTTGGGGATGGGGTGGGCTGATATTTGTAAAGTTTCTCCAGGCAATTCTGATGTACAGTGATGGTTGAGAACCAGTGTCTTAGTTTGTTCATGGTGTGGGTTTCGATGGAGAGAATCACCATGGAGCAGAGGAAACAGGGAGGGAAACAGTTTACCTGGTCTCATTGACTGGAGCAGTCACAATGTGAATTAAATGTTAACTCACTGGGAAAAATTGGGGAACTTTTAAAAAGCAAATTTCCCAATGGCATATTCATGGCACGTGTGCTAAGGTTTTAATAAACTCTCCCCAGATCCTGTTATACTGCTGTAGGCATTTAAGTCATTATAATAATGTTCAAAGTTTTTTTGCATGGAGTGATTATAAAAGTACTTTTAATTAGCTTATAAATCTAGTGGTCATGAGAAGCAAGTGATAGGATTTAGTGTATTCGAGACAAAGGATAAAATGGAAGGGGCACAGTTTTGCATAATGGCTTCATTCATCCATAATTCTCAAACCTGTAAATCAATTTCTATCATCTCTTGCCCACTCTCCCACCTCCTCTGTCAGGATCACATTCTAGGTTATGAGTGTGGTCATCCTGAATTATTAAAAATTTCAAATAGCTGGTTAATGAAAATTTGTTCTCATTTGAAATTTAAAATGGAAGGGACTTGGACCTCCTATTTCTGCTGCTTCATTTTTAAGGGCAGACAGTACTGGGGTTTTGAGATGTGAAGTGAGTGGTTCCAAGCTCTGCCCCTAGTCCTGGAACTCTGTGTGATGGGTCCCTCCCTCCAGCGTAGAGCTGTTCCCCCAGGTTCCCGTGACTGCAGAGAAATTGGATAGCTCCGATGCTCTGTACCTTGCCTTAAGCTCGAAGCTTGCAGTCAGTCACTTTAGTTTCAAAACATTCTCTAACTGATCTTTCATCCTCAGATGTCTAGTTTAGAACCTGACATAAGTTGGAGCTCAAAAAGTGAGGGACGATGAAGGACAGAGACCCAGTTCAGGTCTCCATGAAACCTCCTGAGATTCTTTCCAGCCCCTAAGTCTTTGGGACGCACAGGTCATGGGCCCTCAGCAGTGCCCCTGAGTTAGCAGTGTTCTGCCCTGCTCTGCGTGAGTGCTGGGGGAGCGGGGGTCTGTCTCTAAGGGTAGGGACATCTTTCGAACCTTCGGTATTTTCTCCACAACATGTAGGACCATGGAGAGCACACAGTGAGCCTCTTCCCAGAATATTTGTCTGATGGGGTGGGTCTCAGCCAACAGGTTGGCCTCTTACTGACCTTCCATCTCAATTTTGTCCTATGGACAAAACTCTAAAATGGCATGCTGATGTCACTTTGATAGAATTGCAAGAGAAAAATAATAAAATTGACATCTCTTTCTAAACTGGCAATGTGTTAGTAATTTCTTTTCCTCGGGATAGCCTCTGTAGTTTAAGGTGTGTGTGTATTACTCTCTTGTTGTGTACCTGACCGCCTAATGCTAATAGCACAGTTATTCTGCTCACTGCTTAAATTTTACTTGTGCTTCCTTGTGTCTTTGAAATCAAGTCCCCACCATGCAGTTCCACATTCAACCCAATCTGGGTTCTACACTCTGTTTCATGGGACCCAAGACACCAGAGCAGAGATGCTTTGCTGGCTGGTCTGGCGGACAGTATGAGCAGGTGTTTGTAGGATCACCTGGGAAGTTTCCGTTTAAAACCCCCGATAGAAGCCCAGTGCAGAATGACAAAAGCAGAATTTGGGGAAGAGCATAAAACATAGCTCTGCTCAGGGCTATGTTTTTTGAAAAATTTCCAGGTGATCATTATATACCTTCCAGGCTTCTCATTTAAAAATAGTTCGCTTACAGGGTTTTTTTTTTTATCAAAGTGGGGGAAAAGCCTAACATTCATTGGAAAGCAACTCATATTTGTTGAGTGTTTAGTAATTATTATTATATGCCTGATTGATTGATTTAATTCCTTCCCTTCCCTTTTTTTCAAACTTGCTTTATTTATTTATTTCATAACTTCGGATACATTCTAGGTGTCAGGCTCTCTGACAGGTGCTGAGGCATCTTAGAGCAGTGGTAAAGAAGCCAGATGGCCAAGGTCTGTAACAGCTCTACCACCTGGTAGCTGTGCAACCTAAAACAGATTGCTTAGTAGTTCATGCCTCAGTTTCCCCCACTCCAAATGGGGACAATCATAGCACCTACCTCATAGGCTGAGAGGAATTGTGTTAAGGTGATCACTGCCAGTTCTTACTTCAGTGATGATTAGGACACTTCTACCATTAGAGAACAGAGAGTTTGGTGGTTTCTGGGGTCCAGAGGCAAAGAAGTACCATGGTCAGCATATACGACATATATGTATCTTACCATACAATCTTCCATCCTCCTGCACCCGCCTCCCACATTTATCATTGTTATTTAGGAGTTCAGCTCTAGGAACATCTCGGAAGTCTGTATTGCATCCTGTCAACGAATGATGCCGTTATTGTGAAAATTGGTTTCGGTTGGAACCCTGGAGAGATGCTGTCAGGCACTCCCGAGATACCTGAGGCTGCTTTGCCCTTATGCTAAAATGGCCTGAAACTATTGTCCTTTTATGCACTGTGTGTGTGTGCGTGCTGTTACCTTTATTAGGGAGCTACCTCACTTCTAAAATTTCTAATCTGTTACTACTAGAGTAGAAAGACCCAAAGGTTATCTGGACTTCTTAAATCATTGGCCTTAGTTTTATGGAAACGACTCAGTAAATAGTTTGAGAGTTCTTGAGGAGAGACTGTTGTGTCCTTCTGACCTACCCTCTGTTTCTCCTTGCTACGTTTAAGGACCCTGTGATTACTTAGAGCCTGCCAGGATAATCCAGGATCACCTCCCTATTTCAAGGTCAGCTGTTTAGCAATCTCAATTCCATTCGATACCTTAGTTTCCCTTTGCCATATAATGTGACAGGTTCTGGAATGAGAACTGGGACTTATTTGGAGGGCCACTACCTGCCTGCCACAGCTGTCTTGTGCCTTTTTGTTTACTTATCATGATATGTTCCAAAAAAGCTTAAAACATATAATACAGGTAGATAAAGAAGTACATTTAAGATTAAGGGGTAAAAATGAGGCAAGGAGATAATAAGAATAGGAAAATAAGGGTCAGGAATGAGGTTTAAACTCTAAATAGATATCCATTTACTTCCTGGAAGCGAACCATGATTGTGGTGCTTTTCCTAGCAGCTCTCTTGAAGAAGGAAGCAGTGTCAGTTACATTGTACCGTGCCATTGAGTAAAATCCGGCCAGATGGTCAGATGCCCAGATGAATGTTCTTGATACTGTAAGACGAAAGAGGACTTTCTTCTCTAGGTCTTCCTAGATACATTAAGTTTAATGAGCAAAACCTTTGCCTGGTTTATGGTAAATCCAGCGATTTGGTTCACCTTGCCATTTTCATTTTTTTTTTTTTTTAAACTGCTTTCTATATTAGGTCACACATACATTACTTTTAAGATTTCTTCCAAGACATGTGGCCCAGGGCCAGCCCAGATCCAGGGATTTGAAATATCTAGAGCAGAGGTTCCCATCTGTTTGTTCTCAAGCTCTGGGGATTGAGGGTGCCCTGAGCTTTTATTCTGAAAGGCAGCGTTGTCTGTTCTACCATTTCTATCTCTAGGGTCATTAAATAGGAGATGTATTTACATATACAATCTCTGATCCCCCTTTGAGATGGGAGAGTTTGAAAGCCTACCAGCAGTCATCAAGAGCTTGCTTTAGATTGTGGTTAGTGACATTCAGAAGAGCGCGCTGCACTAGCAGCCCATGAGGTTTTTGAAAGTGATGTTATAATAAAAAATATTTATTTATATCCTTAATGGACTGTTGGTTAAAGGCAGGATGCATTAGGAACACTCAGGTCAAAGTATAATTATTGAGCATTATGCTGATAATTCTGCCATTTCCCTCCAGATTATCTTCCTTCTAGCCACAGTTGCATTCATCTGATCAGAATTCTTTTGGCATATCTTACAATATTTTTTAAAAAATCAATATTTAGAAAGAAAATATTATGATTGTTATAGTCATCTTGTCTTTTAGTTTATTAGGATTAAAGATTCGTGCACCTGCAATGTGTTATTTGTGGAGAAATGCTTTCAAATAGCTGCCAGAAACCACCTGTCTTATCCTGATATTTAGAAACAAAACAGAAAAAAAATATAAAATAAACTTTTGGGGTTTGGAGATGCCAATTAATCACACCCTTCCTCCCTTCTGGGTTCTGAACTAGAGGAAATAGAAGAAGCCAGATGAAGATTAAAGTACAGTACCAGCTTTATCAAAGCTGCGTTGGAAGATGTGTTCTATGCAGGGCTTTTTGATCCCCCCAGGTGGAATTCCTACATCTGTCCACGGGGCAGCCAGATGGTGTGGGTGCCCTCTGTTGGGCAGGGAAGCCCTGTCCCATTAACCTGTGGGGAGAGAGAAGACAACCCCAAGAGCAGGAAACCTACCGGCCCACCCCACAAGCTTAGAGGAGAAGACCTGCACGTGCTCTCATGCAGGAGCAGGAAAAGTCCCCTCTGCGATTTCTTTCTGTGACGTTCTGCGTGAAAACGTGTCCAGTGGGGAAGTAAGGAGTAGACCCTTTATAAATCTTTTGGTTCATTTTTAAATTAAGATGCAAGAGATCTAAACATCAGGCAGTTTCTTGTCTAGCTTTGATGCCAGGGCCAATGATTACGTTGCTATCTGGTTTTGAAAATGCGTTTGGTCCCCACACCAATTTTATACTAATAAGATGTAATTGTGGAATTGATTTTGTTGACAAATTATATTTATTTGTTACAGAATTCAGTTAAATGCTGTGTTACAGGCTAAATGGGCAAAAGGTAATTTTTCATTAATTTGAACATTTATCAAAGATGGTATTAAAATGAATGAACTTCATAAACTTTACTATCTTGTTTCAAAAAAGAAATATAATTTTACCTTAATAATCCATCTTTATCATATATATGCAAAAATTAAATGATTGAAAAGTTCCTAACGGTGTGTATGTCTGTGTGTGTGTGTGCGTGCATGAGAGAGAGAGAGAGAGATTGAGATAGAGAGAGAGGGAGGCAGTTAAAGGAGCTCATTTGTCACAAAAGGCTGGACAAGGTCAATGTAAACAGTGGGTGGATTGTGTATCCCTTAAGTCATCTTTCAAATATAGTTTCTTTCAGCAAAGCTTTGAAAAGCTTTCAATGGCCTTAAAGTCAGTTATGTGTTCTGGAAAATATCAGAATGAGAAATATTTCCAGAAACTTTAAATATTGGTTGACATCATCTCATACAAAATTAAGCCACCTAAGGAGGATGCTTAACCTCATCAGTTGAAGGCTGTTTCACTTTAAAGTCAACTGAAAAAGTACTGGTGATTGGTAAGCAGGTGTTCTAAAGTGAGCATTTCAGCAATTATAAAACAACAAAAACTCAGTAAACTCCCCCATGAGGTCTTACTTTGAGCAGTGCAAGGTATATGTTGGGAAGCTGCATATGGTAATTTGCTGTTTAGAGTTATTTGCTATATTACAGTTAAAAGTTGGAAGACATATCCAAACTGCGTCTTTGATTTTAGCACAGTGGATCAAAACCCTGCAACTAGAAAGCATGACGAGTTGTCTTAGACACACTCCTAGTTCACAATGATAAAACCACACCATCTGCTTATCTAATTCTCACCTCAGCTGGATGTGTCTTACAGTAACTAGGAGTGTCTATAAGACAACTGGTCTTACTGACATGAATCTAGCTTATACTAAAGAAATACCAAATCATTAAGTTCTGTACACATTATGAAAAGAAGAGGGATTGTGCCATATTCTCTGTCATCTGTCATTGGAAATTAGTATCCGATTTCCCCTCATTACTATCCTGGGTGAGATAAAAAGCAATGTGTCTCAAACTTTAATGTGCAACAGATACCTGGGGATCCTGTTATAAACACCAGTTCTGATTCATTTGGTCTGGGAGTGGGCCTGAGATTCTGCATTTCTAACAATTCACCAGATCAGCTCAGTGCTTCAGGTTCACAGATCAGACTTGGAGTACCAAGGTCGAATAGGTGCTGGTTACTAGAAGGATTGATAGACATTGAGGCCATTTGGTTAGCCTCAAATAATTTCTCATTTTTTGGAGCCAAATATCAAGGAGAGGTTAATAAAAGCTTGAACAGTCCAGCACGATACTCAGCAAGTATGGCAATGGATGCTCACGGCATGGCGGTGATCTATCAGGGCTTCATAGTAGATGAGCTCTTCCTGAAAAGCTGCCTCCTTGGGCTAGGGTGCCTGGCCATTGGGCTGAGAAGACCAGCTTGTGATTCTTTAAGGAAACAAACAAACAAACAAAAACCAACAGTATACCTTGCAGATAGATTGCCTAGTGAGCCAGTGGATCTACATTTGTGGAGAACAGAAAGTTTATCTTGTAAAATATTGGAATAGATTTTAGGTGCCACTAGATAGGATCCATAGAGTTGATAAAAGGAACATTTTTCTAAGGATTTAATTGTTCTCATGTCTGTCTGTGTATTTAAATCACCTAGGTAGCTTAAAAATAATAAGGCACCTGCCTGAGCCATACCTCAGACAAAGTGAATCAGAATCTTTAGGCTTATGAGACCTGGGCATCTGTATTTTTTAAAAAAGGAATCCAGGTGATTCCAAAGTGCATCAGGGTTGAGAGGCTCTGGTTTGGCACTCCTTAACTCGGAGGGCAGGAAACTCTCCTGAGATGTTCCATGTTATCTTGAGTTAATTCATTATTCATGTAATCCAAGGGCTTGCAACTAGATCCTAGTCAAGTTGACCCAAAATATTTGCAGTATTTGGCATAGTTGACTTTGGTTTATAAATTGGGGGACAAGTAAACTTATCAACCAGCATGCGATGATGGTGGTGGTCTTCCCTAAGAAAATTCAGACCTGAGGCTTTTATGACCCAAGATCTGTCGAAGCTTGGAGCCTTGTGCTCCATCTGGATTTACTATAACTCCATTTTAGAAGCAATGGGAAATTCATTAGAAGGTTTAAATTTCATAAGCCTCTGAGTGGATATCTCGGATTGCGTGTCTATACATGCATTTTTTTTAATTTTTTTTATTTTTATTTTAACCTGGTGGTCTTCATCAAATCAAGTGCTTGGAGGGCTGTCTCATTTCTGCAGAAAGTGCAGCCAGAGCACTTATGGAGTAGACCAGCATCCAGCCTGTGTCTCTCTCTAGGTGGAAGAGAGGGGTCCTAAGGGTGGGGCGATTGGCTTGTAAGGTTCAGAGAATACTCGTTGACTAATGGGCATTGCCTCACTTTTTGGGAGTAACTTTGATGATTTTTCTGACTTTTTAAATTTTTTTAAATTATTATCACTGAGGCCATTTTGGGCCTGTTATCATTCCGTGAGTGTTTTCGAGATGGAAGTGCCAGAAGTCTGATCCTCAGAGAAAAAAGTACATTTTCTGCTTACCATAAAATTCCTTTGTGGCTTTACAGTCTTTTGGCTCTGAGTGAAAGCAAATCTTCTGAGCATTTCCATTCGACATTGAGGAGATCTACCTAACAAATTTACACACTATGTGATCTTTTCACAGACTATTCCTCTTCTTCTTAGAGAGTCATTATCGACCTGTCATAATGCATGTTCATGGTTTCCTGGGCTGGAAGCCAAATGACAATCCTTTTCTTTTTAAGACTGCCTGATGTAGCATCATCCAGATTTTGTCTTCTCAAGCCTTCTTCCCTGTGCCTGTTGATTTATAGACTAGGATCTTTGAGTAGAGCCTCAGCGCTGTATACTAATTAATAAACGGGGGCACAGCCAGCCTAAGAATAAGTTCCTCGTCTGGTGCTAAAATAGTGTTGTCACTGAAGGATATGGTAGAAATTGAGACTCATCTCAGTCAGCTTGGGGCAGTATCGGGAATGGACCTTCCTCTCATCTCTCTGTGGCCTCCAGTCTCAGCACGGGGCTCTGTCCCTGCTCATCTTCGGGGTTTTGATTGACTTGAGTTCCCTTCCTTGCTCTGCAGTCTGGTTCTATGGGCTGACCTCTGAACCTCTGAACCTCTTTCTGTAGGTTGGGTTAGGTTCTGCAGATTGGTAAAGGCAACGGTTCTTAAGTGGGGTGCTTTTATCCCTTAGGGAACATTTGGCAATGTCAGTCTTTTGATCATCACAGCGGGGAATGGTGCGTTCTTAGGGCATCTAGTGACTAGAGGACAGGAATGCTGCTGAACACCCTGCAGGACAGGCCTGTCACAAAGAGTTATCTGGCTTCAGATGTCATTTGTGCCAAGGACTGAGAAATGCTGGATTAACAGTTTGTTTCATTTTTCAGAGACCCGTGCTTTTTGTTTGAGTACATATTTTCAAAATTCGTAGAATTGCTGTGGTTTCATTTTTTGTTGATGGGAAATTCTGTCAACTGTGAATAACCTATGGGCCTAGTGAGTGAAACTCACAGAACACATGAAAATCTTATCTGATCCAGCAGTGACAGCTTCCTTCTCACTCCTTTGTCCTCGCTCTGCTTTGTACACCTGCCAGTAATGTGCACACCCAAGAGGCAAAGTCAATAAAATCATCAAAGGTTCCTTTCCAGCTGTTTTCCCTTCCCCTCTGCGCCCTCTAGTGGAGATGGCCATATGTGAAGTCACCAGGAGATGAGTGGGAGTGGAGAGAGGGCAGTAAGGAGGGCCTTTTCTGGATACGGAGTTATTAGCCTTTTTACAGTGTTTGAAACTTTATTTTGCTGTTGACATGCGATATGGAGCCCTAAATTACTCTCAGTGGACGATGTAACCGTGAGGCAAATACCCACTTCAGGGAGCTAGGGTTGGAGGTTGCCTGCAGGTGATAAAGACCACCAGGTTAAATTTTTTTTTTTTTACAAAAACATGCATGTACAAAGACACATGCAAGTGTAGCATAATAAGTGAACATTCTGAGCACAGGACAGTCTTGGTTTGAATACTTCAGAAATAAAAGGAACCAGTCCTTTTAAAACTCCAGACATTCTTTTAAAAAGGCCTCCCCAGGTATATCGAAGGGGTGTTGTTTTAGCGGGTGTCTTTCAGATAATGACTCAAAATAAAACTTATTTAGCTAGTTATTGAGAAACAGGCTTTTTTCACTTAGGATGTGCTTTTCCTGTTTACAAAGAAAAGTGCTAGAATTCGTCACGAAAGGGGAGAAGAAGGGCCCCAGTTCATATCCGTTCCTGGGCACCGCTTGACTCCTGAGCTCCTCCGCTCCCTAGGATAGGAGGAGGGTTCGCTCATTGGTTATCGCAGCTGTCAAGGATTCATACTTCAGATTTGGGGCTTCTGCCAGGTGGGCCCTGTGATTGGTTTCAAGTTGGTGGCACCAGGCCTGTGCGTCCAGGCAGCCAGAGGTGTGAACAACCAAACTCAGGGCCTTCCCAGGAATTTGGACTTATTTTGGAGAAAAAGCTGCTTTGCTTGTCCTTCCCTTCTCCTCGGCTTTCCCTTTTAACAACAGAAGACAACCGTATTTCGAGCAAGAATCTCCCCCCAGACCATCTGTCTTTCTCATACCAATAATTCTGTCCATGCGTATTTTTCTTTGTTGATTCTCTCAACCCCTTGAGGTAAGTGGGACGTTGAATTAGATGCATAGCTCCTTAAAGTCACCAGACTGGTTTCTGGCTTGAGTTTTGTATTAATAAGTCTCTTCCATTTTGAGTTTCTGCAGATGGCTAGTAGATGAAGGTTGGTTTGGTGGAGATCATATCATATTAGGAAGCAAGACTGGGGCTTGAGCAGACTTGCGTACTGGTTCAATTCTGACTCTAATAACTGGAAAACCAAACATTTTCTGGGCCTTGGTGTCCTCGGTAAATTGATGGTTTGTACTGGCTTATTTTTCTAAGTAAGATCTAATGTAGTCTTCAAGTCTGTCTAAGTCTGTATTTAAAAAATGAGATGTTTTAATCCATCATATTTCCTTTCAAAGCCATTCATTAGGCACGTAAGCTGCTCTGATGAGTACAGAATATGGAGTTCGGTCAGATGGTGTGCAGTCATTTCAAGGTTAGCGTCCAGTAGAAGTTCAGATTCACCCTGATTGCAAATGATAATGACTACTCTTTTTTAAAACAATTTTCAAGCACTCTAAGTTGCTCTTGATGTAAATTGATACAGAGGCTGGAAAGAGAAGTAGTCGGAAATTGTTTCAGAGTTACATTGAAACCGAGAGCAACCGAGTCCTGGGCTTGTGCTGTCTGTGCTGCTCAGCCAAAAGACTGACACAGGAGTTGCGCTATTTAGAACAAGCATTTATTAGAGAGTTGCAAGTCTCGGAGACACAGGCAAGCTATTGCTCAAAGGCCTGGCTCCCCGAGTATCTTGGAAGCACAGACTACATAGGGAAAAATCAGTTGTCATGGAAACTAAGGCAGTTGGTGTCATGGGTGCTACTGATTGAACAACAAAGGGAGTCGAGGTAGTTGATCATCGTGTCCGGTTCTGGAATCAGCCATGGCGCCTTCCTGTCTGATCCCGTGACCTGTCTCAATGGGGCTGGGGCTGAAACATCTAAAGTTAAGATGTTATCCTTCGTCTAACGTTCAATGGAAACCTATTATCCTCATGACTATAGACTTGAGGCTCAGTTAATCTTATGTCCACAGGCATGGGTCCTCAACCCCAGCTGCAGATCAGTACCTATTAGGACCTGTTAAGTCCATGACCTGTTAGGAACCAGGCTGCACAGCAGGAGGTGAGTGGCGGGTGAGAGAGTGAAGTTTCATCTGTATTTGCAGCCGCTCCCCAGCACTAGCATCACCACGTCAGCTCCACCTCAGATCATCAGGCATTGGATTCTCATAGGAGCACTGGTCCCTGGTGCCAAAAAAGTTGGAGACAATTGTCCTAAGGGTTAATAATTAAAGGAACAGACATACAGAAGATAAGGGTAGGGGGAAAAGGCAAGTGAGTCACAGTGCCATTATCTAGGCAAAACCAATTCGAATCAGAGAGAAAAAATACTTAAAGCAATGAAATTTGTGGTTACAAGCTATAGGGTAAGAAAAGGTGAAGCAGGGAATACCATGAGGCCCATAATATGGAGGTCCATGTATCAGATCCTTCTTCAGAATCGTTAACATTATCTAAAACTGTTGTAGGAAGTCAAACAAGAAGCCTCTGAAACTTATAATTTATGACTGACTCTCATCTAACAGTTAAATACTTACAGTGTTCTCTGTCATACAGTTTTACATGAGTAGATATATGGACCTGAGTTTAATAAAACAACAAACGAGACCACTGCTGAGCATTAATTTCCTGACCAAATAACATAGAAATTCAGAGTTCAACTTGCATATACAGGGGTAGCTAGGGAAATTTTGTTCTGAATCTCTAGAGTGTAAATTGATGCATATATTGATTGTCCCTGGTATCTTAAAATTTGGTATTCAAAAGTTTTTCTAACAAAGTTTTTTAGAAAGAACAAAATTTAAACAAAACCAAAAATCAAATTAAAACATTTGCGGAACCTCTGAAGCAATTCTGGGAAGCCTGAAGTCCTTTGGAACACAGTTTGAAAACCAGTGACTAGGATCATTCACCCCCTGCTCACCCAGCTCTATCAGGGTTCTGTGGTTCTGCAACTTTCCCCATTTTAGACGTGTAGAAACTTAGACTTGTCTGTGATCACAGTGCCAGTGGGTACAATAGCTGTAGATCAAAGGTTTCCAGGCCTTGGGTGCAGGGGTTCTTCCCACTCCTCCTCACCATCCCTTCCAGTGCCTTCTCTGATCATCTTAAATAATCAGTGGTAAAACAGGCAGCCTCCATTGAAGGTCCCCCCTACTTGTTTCCCCTCCCGTCCTCGGTCTTGGACATTTTTGTTCCCTTAATCCCTGCTCCTTGTAGAATTTTTTTTTTTCCTGTTTCCCTTTTAATACCTATCTACCACTGTAACCACTTACAGTTATGTCCAGTCTATTCAGGGGCACGATGATTTTTCACTGCTCTGTGGCAAGATCTTAGCGTAAACACTCCTAACAAGGTACAAATAGTCTCGAAGTGCTGGGTTCATCGTGATTCGCACCAGAAGGAGGTCTTGGGAGGTCATTGCTCGTTTGTGATCTTCATCTCATTTCCACCGCCCTGTCCTTTCATCCAGCAAACACCTAACGACTATGCACTGTGTGCAGGGCAAGGCCATTCTTGGCATTTCCTGTCTTTGGGGGAGCTTACAGATCCCACCGAAGAGACAAAAGGAAGGATTGTCCTACAGAGCAGTAGGTAAGAAGCTATTCGAAAGGAGCATAAACTGCTGTGAGTTCCCAAGGAGGATGAGTGCTCCTCTATCTAGAGAGCCAGGGGAGGCTTGATGCAGGAGGTGGGGTCCAGTTGTGAGGTAAGGGTGGGGTTTCCCAAGGTAACATGGATGAGCACAGCCGATTTAGGATTTCTTGAATGTTAGTGCACAGGATGAGGCTAAAAGTAGGCACTAATAGCCACTGTTAGAAGATAGATACATAGTATTTCAGATGGTGCCCTGGTTAGGATAGAAGAGGTATGGTAAGTTAGAGCAGCGCTGTCTCATGGGAAAGTTGGACCAGCAAGCTGTGATGGGATTGTCCTGTGGAGCCATTGGAAAAGATCACATCAACGTAGTCAGGGCTGGCATCACTCATGAAAGGACTGGCACGTCTCATTTCATTTATCCTCTGAAGAGACAGGTCCTGACGTAAGAAATGGGGCATTGGATGAGCACCTGAAGGAACTGCTTCATCAGTCTGGTTTTCACTCCGTTGGATCTGGGCTGTTTTTCAGGGTATTGTCAGGCTGTTTGAAAAATTGGCATCTGCTCAGTAAGCCAGGCCAAGAGCCATCTGCTGGGCAGCCTGTTAGGTTGTTCCGGAGCTTGTAAGAGTGGCCATATCTGTTGAGCTGGTGGCAGATTTCTGCGTAGTTTCCTTCTGTTGCTAGGCCTGTGGTCAGCCCTTCGTAATGGTACAGCCTGGTTCTGACTGTGCTGTGGGGAGTGAGGGAAGGGTTGGGTACTCTCTGAACCTGCAGTGGGTCCGGGAGGCTTCTCTGCTCGTCTGCAAATAGAGGTCCTTCTCTACCCCCAACTTTGGAGGTGGGCTTTCTCTCTCTTTTTGGTAACCGTTTTATTGAGAGATGAGTCACCGATCATACAGTTCTCCCATTCAAAGTGTGTAATTCGATGGCTTTTAAAATATCCATAGAATTGTGCAACCATCACCGCAAATTTTAGAACATTTTCTTTATCCCCTCAAATTAACCCTTCGTGCCTTAGTTGTCATCTCCCAACACCCCATTCTCCTTGAACCCTAAGCAACTACTATTGTACTTGGTGCCTCTATAGGTTTGCTTATTCTAGACGTTTTATATAAATGGAGTCATTGTGGTCTTTTATAACTGCCTTTTTTCACTTCATAATGTTTTCAGGAATCATCCATTTGTCAGTCAATGGACATTTGGTTCTTTTGTGTGTGTGTGCGTCTATAATGAATAATGCTGCTATGAACATTTCTGTATGTTTTTTTTTCTTTGGACATATGTTTTCATTTCTCTTGGGAGAATTCTTAAGCAGGGTTGGCTGGGTCCTTTGGTAACTCTGTGCTTAACTGTTTGAGGAACTGCCAGACTCTTTCCACACCAGCCGCACCATTGTACATTCCCACCCACAATATATAAGGGTTCCAGTTTCTCTACATCCTCACCAACACTTGTTCTTATATGTCTTTCTTGATGATAGCCGTGCTAATGAGTGAATTGGCATATTGTGGTTTTGATTTGTGTTTCCCTAATAGCTGTTGATATTGAGCATCTTTTCACGCACGCGCGTGTGTGTGTGTTAAAAGAACTGACACATTTCCTTGCCAGAGATCTCTGACCACATTTGGAAAGGTGGAAGCCAGCTTTTGTTATGTTGAGGAGTGAATGAGAAAAAAGGAAGTGAATGCTGCTCTTTTAGGAAGTACAGGAATAGATGAAATGCATATTACGGTGATGAGTGGCAGTGATTGGCCTAGAAGCTTAACTCATTGCAAACAGACTTGGTGCAAACTTCTTTCTGGAGGAGGACAGATGAAGTCGTGGCCCTGGGCTGTCATCACTCTCGTTGGCAACAAGGCCTTCTGAGATATACTGTCCTTTGTGCCTATCAGGCCAACTTTGCTAGAGAATTCTGCTGTTAAGGCGGTCTGGAGGCAGGCAAGTTCTTGGCCTGACCAAAAACTTTTTGATCACTGTTGTTCTGTGGCTTCTTCATTAATTGTGTGACCATTACTAATGATCATCATTAGGCCTTTTTAAGGCACTAAGACCCCCTTGTAAGGATTGCTATCCTCTTGTCCTCCTATGATTGTGAAACATAGGAGTGTCTCTTGAATAATAATTTTAAAAAGTCTTTTAAAATTTTTTTCTCCTTAAAAGGAATTGTTGAGATTCATTCTAATTTAATTTTCTCTGTATGCTGTTTGTGTGCTGATATAGTTGCTGTTATTTCAAACTGTGGATTCCACTGGAGAAAAGAATATTCCTGACAGTCCTATAGTCACTTAAAATCTGGGCCCTTAATAATCAGAACTGTGCTCTGAACTTCTTAGAGTTAGGGACCGTCACTCGAAATTTGTATGACTCTGAGCTGGAATTATTTAACCTTGGCCAGGTTTCTCTTGACCATCTTTTAGTCCCTCGAATGCGCTACGTGGGTGGTTCGGACTCTCTCCAAGTCCAAGGCAGAGGAGCATGCATCCTTCTACTGAAGCCCTCGTCCAGTCCTTGTCCTTGGCCTGTCTTTTGCTTAAACTGCAACCTTGAGCAGTTTCTTCAGGGGATTAATTGAGGAAGCGAGAGTGTGGCTTTCCTTCTGAATGTTGACAGGTAATTCCTATCAGCATTTGGAGTTCTCTCCTAAAATAGTAAAAGAAAATTGCCAGAAGCCTATCTTTCTTGATATAGCATCTCGCTCTGGGAAAATCCCTTTAGCTCTGAGGTAGAATTGGGTTAAGTAATATAGGTTATCAAAAAAGAAAGCATACCCACTTCCTGAAGAACTGGAGGCAGCACCCAGTTAGAGGAATGGCCTCTAGACCTCAGCCCTGTGAGCATGGGAGCTCTGAATGAGGCCGTATTCATTGTTCAGTCCTAGAGCTGGATGGCAGCAGTGCTCAGGATAGAGCAAATGGAGGAAGGAAAGAGGGCAGGTGCTGGTCACATTGAGAGGGGTTGAATGAAGTGCCACAGTGCTCAGATGACTAGTTCCCTTAGTCAACAGGTATATTACTATGCCCCTGGAGTCAGTGTCTTTCTCTGAGAAAGGCATGCAAGGGAGTCCCGTAGAGCAGTGGTCCCCAACCTCCTTTTAGACCAGGGACCCGTGCTCCTATGAGAATCTAATGCCTGCTGATCTGAGGTGGAGCTGAGGCGGTGATGCCAATGCTAGGGAGCAGCTGCAAATACAGATGAAGCTTTCTTAGCTTGCCCACCGGTCACTTCCTGCTGTGCAGCCTGGTTCCTAACAGGCCACGGACCGGTATTGGTCCACGGCCCGGGAGTTGGGGACCCCTGAGGATATCTTGGGATCCTACACAGAAAGCGGTAGAACATCCAAGATAGGCAGACAGTGTTTTAAAACCGCAGACTAGGAAGGAGCATCATAGGCTGAAGCAGTGGGGAAAGTGGTCAGAAACAGGTGGGACCGGAGCTGGGGCTCGGATTGTCAGCCGTATAGAAACAGAGCCAGCCAGGCATGGGGAGCAGCCCAAGTGGAGACAGACCCTGAAGAAGGATTGGCAGGGTTATGGTGATAGCAGCCAGCAGGTGTGGAGCGTGTGGGTGACACAGAGGAACTTAGGTGATAAAGTAATACGAGATGGAGCCCAAGCCACCTTATGCTGGCAGTGTGGTGGCATGGCATAGTGATGGCATCCATTTGCCTGAGTCAGACTCTGACTTGACCAGACATCAAAATTGCTTACCAGGCTTGTTGAAGCACAGGTTGCTCTCTCCTTCACCCCTGGCCCCTGGAGTTGCTGATTCAGTAGGTCTGGGGTGGAGCCTGAAGATCTGTGTTTCTTGCTTTTGATCCTGCTGCTGCTGAGGTAGGGACCCCACTTTGAGAACCACTGGCCTAGAATTTTCTGTTAAGGACCAATAGTAAATGTTTCAGGCTTTTGAGCTACATGGGATTTCTGTCACATTATTATTATTCTTTGTTGCTTTTCACAACCCTTTTTGCATATGCAAATCATTCTTGGCTGTAGGTAAACAGTCTGGTGGGGAAAGAGGAATGGCATAGGGAAGGTAAGGTGTGGTTTAATGACTCCTGGGCTGTTCCTAGATTACCTGTCTTCTGCCATATAGCTAGCTGACCGTTGCCATTATTTTTTTTTTATCTCTAAAACAAACAGAATAATATTAATAATTCTTACTACATAGGACTCTTAATATGAGTTCACTGAACTAAGACAGTGTCTGGGACATATCTAGAATTTATCATTTACTATTAATAGTGCTACTACCGACTACTGATGATTGTTGACAGGGAAAGACTGAGAGAAGAAGACTCACACACACCTACCGCACTGCAGACACTGAAGTTCATAGTTACAAGATCTTGTTATCATTTCTTCTCAGCCTGTTTAGGAAGAAGAATGCTCTGAACTGAAACATGCAGATTCTGAGTACATCCCCTGTAGGAGATCCTTGCTCAGCCTTTCTTTTGGCACAAATGGTGTCATTTGTAAGCTGTCTGGTTCTTGGGCCCAGGAGTCTGGCCAAAGGCCTGGGCATTTTAGCCTACTTGTAACTCCTTTACAACCTATGCTTTAGCCCCGTTTGTTGGGAAGCCTCGATTTAGGATCTCAACCCTGTCTGTGCTGATACCAGATAAGATCTGTTTAGCATTAGTATTGAAACTATACCTTTTAAAAAAATTATAGTTGACATATAATATTATATTTGTTTCAGGTGTACAACATAGTGATTTAACATTAGTATACCTTATACGATGAGATAGGTAGAGGAAACTATGCCTTTTAACCCTATTAAAAAGTGAGCGAAACAGGGAACCACAGAAGAACAGGCTGTCATGTGTGCCACATTTCCTCTGCTGAAGCGTACAAGGGAGAAGTGAGGTTCAGCTTTCACTCACAGTGGCTAGAAAAGACTGGTGGGTACCCCTGTCTCTGTGTAGCCTGTCTGTGCTGGTGCCCCGAGAGACTCCGCTTGTCTCTGGACACTGCTAATGAAAGCTGGCCATGCTTAAGTAATATGGAGGCTCTCTCCCCTTTCCTTGTCTGATTATCCCTGAGGGGGCATCCACTTTCTTGCTCACCTCTCCAGCTGCAGGCTCTAATCCTTGCCAGACCACATAATAATGACTTTGTAAGCTCACATTACAGATGCACAAAAGTGCCCGGTGGTGGTATGGCTCCACCCTCCACTTGAGTTTCTGCTGACATTCAGTGAAATAGCCTCCCATCTCCTCCACCTTGCAAAACAGACTTCCTGTTTTGAACTTCGTCCATACTGGAACAGCCCGGCTACACCTGTTAACACACTCAGACACACATTTCCTCCTTCATATTTGTACAGCTTTTTGTCGCCTAGCCAGATTTCCCCTCTTAGCTTACAGATCTGAATCATAACCGAAGATATGGAACCAGCAAATTCAGAAAAAAGGAAGTTCACATTTTAGAACCATTTGAGTGAAAATAGGGCTTCTGGTTTATTTTACTGAGGTTTGCTATGACCACTGCTAACTTTCCTCCTCCTTCACAGCAAAATGGAAGCGAGGAAAGGAAATTGGCTGACACAGGAACCGGAGTGAGACCGATGAACCCACCATGAACTTGTGTCTCCTCCCTTCTCCACTTTAAAGGCCAACGGCAGGTGAAATTGCCGGAGAGCGATGGCTCTCTTTACTCCGTGGAAGTTATCCTCTCAGAAGCTGGGCTTTTTCCTCGTGACTTTTGGCTTTATTTGGGGCATGATGCTCCTGCATTTTACCATCCAGCAGCGAACTCAGCCTGAGAGCAGCTCCATGCTGCGTGAACAGATCCTGGACCTCAGCAAGAGGTACATCAAGGCGCTGGCAGAAGAAAACAGGAATGTGGTGGATGGACCATACGCCGGTGTCATGACAGCTTATGGTAAGTGCTGCGCTTCTGGGGCTTCTCGATCGAGTGTGCCTGTGGCTGTGCCTCGAAAGGACCCCAGAGGCTCTCAGACTTGGTTTTGTCACAGATTGAGTGTGTCCCTCGCCACTGCCTTTGTGGCAGTGAATTGCACACAGAGGGACACTTTTAGAAAAGCAAAGCAATGCCCTCTGGGAGAGTCTCAGGCTCTTACACACTGACATTTAGCCCCAGGAGCAATGGGGCAGAATGGTTAGCACTTTCTTGCTTGTATTTGCAGCCAGCTTCTCTTCCTCAACACATTCTGGATTGCATGATCTCATCTGGGAGTATGATCAGAAAATATACGAAAATATTCTCATTATTTTTCCCTAAACAAAACTTAATTAGGACTGGTGGATTGAGGTAAGGAGGCTGGGGAGGACTGTTCTCTGGATGCCAAGAAACTCAGAGCCAAAATGTGTGCCTCCTTCCAGCCACTATGTAGGACATTAAGGCGATGTGCTGGCTAAGAGCTTTAACCTTTGGCTTAAGAGCTTCTTGCTCTTGTGTCTTACCCTTATCTGTAAGTGCGTTGCTTTGAGAGAAATTTTTTTGTACTCGTTGCTTTTTTTTTGTCAGGTGCCTTAAATCCTTTCTGAAATGAAATTATGTAAAAAAAAAAATATACATATGGAATATTACACTTAATATAGTTATTTGTTACACTTAATATAGAAAAGGTTAGATGCTATATGGCTTAATATAGAAAAGGTTAGATGCTGCTGACAAGCAAAAGATAGGAAGAAGAACTAAAATCACATCTACTATAGGAAATAACCGCAAATAATATTTCAGTGTATATCTTTCCGATACTCTATATATGCGCGCGCGCGCACACACACACACACACACACACACACAAATGTATATATAGGTATAGAAGACACAAAGTACTTATAAAAACGTACATAAATACAAAACAAAAATTGCAGATGAAGTGTGGATCATACTGTGTTTTTGAGAATCCACTTCCCATCTCTCCTGTGGTCACTGAGTATTGGAAAGGACTTGATCTGTGGGATGACCTGTTGTTGTTAGTGACAAGTCTGGTCATTGAATGGAGACTTCAGTGGCCTCAGGATTTAGGACCCCGAGGTATAATTTAAATGAGATACAAGAATGGAATCTGATGAGGAAGAAATAGTGTTCCTTCTTGGGACCCAATCAAAGAGTGTCCCCTGAAGTATATGTGGAGTTCAAATGATGATTCCTGAAAATGCACAGCAACAGGTTGAAGCATGAGTTCAAACACAGGAAATCATACTCAGTTTTACGTATATATGTTTTTCTTTTTTAAAAGGATCCAGGAAACTTGGTTATTTTATGTAGATATATTGGGGGAGGGGGAGTGTAAGGAGAAAATGGTTGCTTTTAATGTACCATATGGAAATTCTTTTTCAGTGCCTACTATTTGAATGATTACGCTGTCTGCTTTTACTCTATTCCTTAAAGATTTGGCAGTGTCTACAGGCATTGGCTTGAATGTCCAAATAAAATGCCATCTCCTTTGATTTAGTGGATTAGTAAAAGGAGATGTCATTTCGAAAGCCTATGTTGAAAAACAACTAGGTTGTTTTTTGTGTGTTTTTGTTTTTGAGGGTACGTTTTTAAGTTAACTTCTATCTTCTTTAATTTTGCCTGAATATTGTAAGTAAACCATCAGAAAAAATAAAGCAACTGCTCACCATTGGTATTAAAAATCTGTAATAAGTAAAAGTAACAAGTAAAACAGATGCCGTTTTCAAGTTTCTTGTTCACTGCGTTCCATGTTACACATGTGGGGGGAAAGGAGAGTAGTCCAATAGTAATTTCTTCAGTCTATCAAATGTTTTCCATGAGAAGGAAGAAGCCACATGAATGGTAAATTTATAGACTTTCCGTTTCTCTAGTTTTGATTTTTTATTTCATCTTAAACATGTCCTAGGGTCGGTTTCTTCCATGTTCTAAATGACCGTGATCTGTTCTTAGCCCTTTAGCCTCACAGATGTTATGTTTTTAGGAAGTTACCAACCCCCAGAGTAGTCTTTTAGAATTTCAGCCACCTCATATGCTTATCATAGGACTTTGGAGCTCAAAGAAACTGCAGAGACTATTCCTCTTTCTCTTTTACAGATGACCCTTAGCAAAGTAATTCTTTTTCTCAAAATAACAAAGAAATAACCACACAGGCACCCTCAGCAAGTCTAACTCACACTATTTTCCTTTCATCTAATCAACTCGACATGTCAGTCAAAATGATCTTTGGAGCTGAGTTTCTGGAATTTAATTGGACCGTGCATGTGTGCCTGAGGCATCGAGATCATCACCGTAGTGAAATCCTGCTAAGACAGGTTTCTTACTTCGGCATCATTGACATTTTTGGTCACATTAACTCTTTGCTCTTGGGCGGGGGTGGGAGTGGGGGGCATGGAGGCACTGTTTGTGCCTCGTAGGATGTTTAACAGTATCTCTGGTGTCTCTACCCATGGGATACCAGTAGCACTTCCCTAGCTGTAAGAATCAAAAACGTCTCCAGATATAGGGGGCCAAATTATTCTCCTCCCCACCTTGGAGAACCACTGCATTACCAGTGCAAACAGAAAACACTATTTAACAACGCCAACTTCTTGAAGTTCTCAAGCAGATAACTGGTTTTTTGTTGTTGTTGTTATTTAAAATGTGATGGCCTATCTTTCTCCCTAGTTCCTGGCTCTGGGCATCACAATGGACTGAACAAGATGGTATAGTGCACATCAAGTGCTGGAAAGCTGGAGAGCCATTCTGACAACATTACTTCCCTGCGATCCATCAGTAGTGGTCATGGGCATATCATTAGGCACGCGGGTCTGGCAGTTAATGTCAGATGGAGATGCAGAGACTGAAAGATGGTTTGGTGGTTTAACTGGGTTGGTGAGGTGGAGAAGAGGATCTATGAGTCATGGGTTTACAGTCTCTTTTTCTGCCACAAACGCAGCCTATATATAGAGCACGAGCACTGCCTACATGTCAGCTCTGAAAGAGTGAAGATCTGATCCTATATGGCTGAGATCTGTGTATGATTTGAATGAATTCAGTTAACAGAAAAAAAAAAAAAAAAGGATCCCTCCCTTTTCCTATCCCCATATTCGTATTATCAGAGGCTCACAGTGTGCTATAAATAGGTTTTTACGCTGTGGTAGGTGTTCGAAGACCTATAATAGCTGATTTTAGATTATTACTGATTTGTTAGTATCCCTGACTTGAGATCCTAGAGCAGCAGGGGTCAGCACACTTTGACCTGTATGTCCAATTCAGACTTCTGGCTGTTTCTGTAAAAAAAAAAAAGTTTCTTTTGAAACACAGCTACTCTCATCTGTTTATAACAATTTTATAACAAATCCATGGTAATACCAGTATTTATTTCACATGACATCTAAAACAGTGGCCCCCAACCTTTGTGGCACCACGAACTGGTGGTCTTATGAGAATTTAGCGCCTGATGATCTGAAGTGGAGCTGAGGCGATGATGCTGGTGCTGAGGAGCAGTGCAAATACAGATGAAGTTTCACTTGCTCGCCTACCACTCACCTCCAGTCGTGCAGCCCGGTTCCTGACAGGCCAAGGCCCGGGGGTTGGGAACTCCTGATCTAAAACATGCTGACTTCATCTTTCAACAGTGACCATAGTTCATTCCGAAAACACTCATCTAATCATGTTCCTCCTTGACTTGACAATTTCCTAGGATTCCCATAGTCTAAGGCATGGTCAGCAAACTACGGCTCCCTTTTTTTGTGTGGGAAGTGCCTTGGAACCCAGCGCACCCCTCTGTTTATGTGTTTGTTGTTTCATGCTGCTTTTTTTTGCTACAGCAGCAGAGCTGACTAGTTGCCCGTGAGCCTGCAATGCCTAAAATGTTTACCGTCTGCTCTTTTGCCAAAAATGTCAGTCCCTGATCTAGATATTCCCTGGGTCAGTCTTTCTACCTATGGGATATTTTTTGGTGTCCCAAGACTCTCATCTTTGCGTTTGAATTCACTCAGACGCCCAAATACGACGTTTCTTGGTCCTTTGGAAATGCTTCTTCTCAGCGGCAGGTTGAGAGTTGAGTGGTTAGGAGCACGGGCTTCGGAACCCTCTGGTTTGGCTTTGCCACATCCTGGCCGTGTGGCCAGAGCCCTGGAGGCACAAACTACTTTTAGAATGGGATGTCATTCCTTGTCTGGCCAGTGATTGTGAAGCACCTCAAATACGGTTGCTGCCTGTTGTTATTTAGTCCTCAAGCCACAGAACTTTCAAACAGTTTCTCCCCTTCCCCCATCCTTGTTTTGGTGATTTGAAAAGAGACTTTTGAACTTCTTTTGGGATTGGTAATTCAGAAGTACTACCTGGAAGATGTCCCGTACAGCCTGTGTGGAACAGTTGGAGCATTCATTCTTGGGGTGTGGCAGGCATTTCTGTGGGCTGCTGTCACTCCCGAGAGGGGCATACACAGCCAGAGCCCTCTCTAGTTCAGCCCCAACTACCTCTTCTAGGCTGGCGTGTCAGGGCCATGCCTGTCAGTGACTTTGCGGGATTTGTGTCATGAATGGTGTCACTCGCTCCAGTCAGTGCCGTTTTTGTTTCTGAGGTGAATTGATCTCTGTCTCCGATGGCCTGACCCAAATTCTGAGCCCCAGTGATCACCTGTTACCTAACAGGACAGGCCTGGTACACTTGTGTTCTCTAAGTTAGAGGAATGGAAACCTGGGATGATGAGAGAGACCCCTCTTTAGTCCACCCATACTTGATTAACCCTGACCTTCCTCAGCTGCTTGCTTCTCCGGGCTCCAGGACACTCTGCTCTAGCCCGGTACTAGCTCAGGCAGAAGCAGATGTGGGCCCTCTCTTTACCAACCCCTTCCCGCCAACATCTCTTTCTCTTGCTGCCTGGTTCTCCTTCACTTCCAGGTCTCTATGCCTGCTCTTCCTCACCTCACCTCCTGCCTGTCCTGCCCTGTTTTTGGTTCCCTGAATTTCTTGGGCCTGGACTATCCCCTCGATTGGTTTTCATCCTTTAAGCCTAGCACTTTGGGAAATGTCTATGTCATTGGCTGGTATATGTCACTGCTGTCTAGCCTTTATGTATACAGCTGGAAAAAGGTGGACAAGCTCCCTGCTCTTGTGGAGACTATGTTCACTTCGGAGGAGAGAAATAATAAAGAGTGTCAGATGGTAATAAATTCCAAGAAGAAAAATGACACAGGGAGATGTGAGTTTTCAAAAAGTACCTAAGGAGCTACTTTGGATGAGGAGGTCAAAAAAGACCTCTCCCAAGAGGTGTCTTTGAGCCCAAATGACACCCAGGAGCAGCTGGGTGGGATGGGAAGAGAGAATTTGAAGCAAGGCAGGCCAGGAGGAAGGCCGGGTGTGTGCCAGGCCCCAAGAGCTGCATGTGCATTTCAGGGGGTGCAGAACAGAGGCTGCTGCAGCTGGAACAGAGTAAGCAAGGAACCCTGTGGAAGGTGGTGGTGTCTGAGAAGCAGGCAGAGGGCAGTGTGTAGGGCGGCCCTGTGGGCTGTGGGTCTCTGTGTGATGGGAGGGAGACGGAGGTAAGGGAGATGAGTGTTCTTGTGAGTGAGCCTGGCCTGGCCCTATTATCCACCATCACCTCCACAGTGCGGGGTGGGGAGGAGGGCCGGTAAAGAGGAAGGAAGTTCTTCTGTTAACTTAAGGTGGGGATGAAGAACCAGGGTAGTGCTTTTGGTTGCTGGCCAGGAGCAGTGGAGCAGTAGTCACTCTGGGCTTCAGGTGGCCCTTGTTGCCCTGGGGAGGAGGGCGCCCATTTCTAAGACTTTAACACCATTTCTGATTCTGCTTGAAAGCCTGTGGGAGGTCCCCTCCGTGGTACTAGCATGGCGGCCTGAGGTTGCTCTGGAAAGGTAGCCCCTGCCCCAAGTTGAAGACTTAGATAAAGTTCCGAGAGTCAGACAAGGACTTTTACATGTTTCATTCCACCTTGAGTTGGATTTCATTAGACCTATACACCTGGAAAGGGTTTTTTTTTTACTCTCTTCTTTTCGCCTCTGTTTCTACAAATATGATCAAGGGACTGTTCTTTTGGAGGGCTGGGATGATGTGGAAAACCACCATCACAGAAGCAGAAATTCCCTTCCCTCAGGGAAATACATTGTTCCTGAAGTGAAACTGGTAGGGAAAAAAGAGCCGGGCTGTTTGGTGTGTCTGAGGAGGCCTTGGTTACTCCACGGTGACGTGGCTGCTGTGGTTAAGGGAAAGACTTTCTGCTTTTCAGAAGCTTGGAACCTAAAAACAGGCCTCTTTGGGGCTTGGAGCTTTTCCAGTGATTCTGTGGTAGAGGTCCAACCCGCCCAACATCCCCCTCTGAGCCAGGCCAACTTCACAAGCACACCCAGTCGAGTCCGGAAGTTGCAGTCGAGGAGGGCCTCGGAGTATTTAGAGATTACAGTCAGAATATGGGTGTCTGGGAGAAGCTGGAGGCTCGTTCTTTACTCCCTTTGTCAACAGACCTTTTCTTTTATGCCTCGTCACTTTAAGTGTGCTTCAAGTGCTGACTCGGAAAAAAATGCATGTGTGAGGGGTCCCTGAAGGACAGTTCCTCACCTGGCTTGGTGGCCCTAGCTCGTCCTTCTTCCCAGCTCTGTCTTGATGTTTCTTCCATCAGAACTGCTTGGGCAGACCTCTTGCCACTGTGGCCATCCTACAGAGCTGTTCACCCTTCTCATGTCTGCTTCGGCACCACAGCTGGCTTCTAACACCAGCTGTAGGGTGATGGTAGGCATTTTCCTGTCTCCAAGTCTCTGGATTGGCTCTTTCCTCCACCTACGTGCCTTCTCTCCAGATGGCTTGCTCCCTGCTCTCCTTCTGTTCTCTCTTTTAGAAGTAGGGCCAACACCTACACTACATTCTCATTCTTCACAGCATTTAAACTACCCGTCATCGCATTTATTGTATTTGTTTATCATCTCTCTCCCTCAGAGTGTAAACACCCAAAGAGCAGGGATTTTTGTCTATTTTGTTCACCAAGGCTTAGCACAAGCCTGGCACATAGGAACTATGAGTGAATAGCAGCACTGCGCCCCACTCCTAACCTTCCCCCCTCTCCCCAGTATGGTATAGTTACAGCTGGGGGCTACTTTGAAAACAAGAGTAATGTTTTTAGTGAGACAGGAAACGAGATGACATTCCCTGCGGAGTCCATGTCCAGGAGGCTCCAAGTAGCTGTTATGCATGATCCTGACATGGGAACCACTGTTTATTCTGGAAAGCGGTCACAGCGTGTTTTATGTTGCTTGTGGAAGGGCTCCTTACTAAATGTGTGACCTTGGGCAAGTCACTGATCTTTTAAGGGCCTGCTTCCTCTTTGGTAAAATAGAGTAGCAGTCCCCAACCTTTTTGGCACCAGGGACCGGTGCTCCTATGAGAATTTAAGGCCTGATGATCTGAAGTGGAGCTGAGGTGGTGATTAGGTGCAGGACCCAAGCCACTCTGGGGAATGGCTGCAAATAACAGATGAAGCTTCTGTCACTGGCCCACCACTCACCTCCTGCTGTGCAGTCCAGTTCCTAACAGGCCACAGATCGGTACCAGTTTGTGGCCTGGGGGCTGGGGGACCCCCGAAATAGAGGCTATAATATGGTTAATCTCCAAGTTGTTATAAGGATTCCATGTGACCAAGCTATTGTTAGAGTACTTTAGATTAGTAAAGAACATTTGTTAATGTGAATTATCACTAACTTTGGCCTGCATATATCTGCATCTGTTACCACCCAATCGAAATTGCCTGTGTAAACCTGACATTGTTTATTTATTTGAATGTAGGGCTTTGGGAACCTGCTTATGTAGCTGTTCTTAGCATTTCTGGCTATGAGGTCCAACCAGACATAAGAAATAAGTTCTGCTCCAGAGGAAGGCAGGCTTGCCACCCGCTCCTGCACAGGATCGGGCCAGGCTTGTCCCGGAATCATCCGAGGCAGATTTGAGAAAAGCCATGCCTGGCCCCACTCCGGCCAGAGTTGTGAGAACTGCTGCTCTGGACTCTAGGAAGATGCTGGTGGGCTCCTCACTGGGTCCCTTTAAAAAGTGTGTTCTACAAAATGACTTTGGCATTTTAGAAACAGTGATTGTCATTGTTCTGTTCAGAAGAGAAGGCTTTCGTCTGTGGCCCGTGAGATATGCTGTGAACCCACTTGGTCTCTGAAGGCGGCACGTTAGGGGGACGTTTTCTGATAACAGGGTGTTGAGCTAGACGTCGTCATGTGTGTTATGGCTGCCATTTCCCGACAGGGAAGATACTCTGGATTCCGGCTGGAGACCCTGGGTGACAATGGGCTTGACCCCTCAGAGCCTGAGTCTTTTTCCGTACAAAGGGCTAAAATACTTGACTCCTGTTCCACACAGCTGGCTAAGTGTTAGGAAGATTGAGAGAACGGCCCAAGAACTCCATTTTGGATATTTACAGATTGCATAAAGCACTCGATATCATCAACAGGCCTAGATATGCTCTTTTCTCAGATTCTGATGCCTAGAAAATTCCTTGAAATAGTAGTGACAGCTCCCCTACAGCCCCTCAGGAACAACATTCACTGTTAGGTACAAAGCTTAAATCCATACTTCCATCCGAGGAGAGAACATCAGTCAGTGATACTGAGCATCTGAGCTCCTCTGTCACTTTGCATTGATTATTCAATGCCCTTTTGTGCCCTGGTTTGGCTGTCTGCAACAACTGCAGGGTGACGGCAGTGAGTTTAGGTGCAGGACCCAAGCGACTTACTTTAAGAATTCAAATGAGACGAGGCAGAGAGAGTCAGTGAGACGTTTCTTGGGGGTATCTGCTTATTTGACATTAGGGCACTTGTAACTAGTATCTTTGAGTTCTGAGGGTGGAAGTTACTGTACCAGATACATTTTAAAATAGCATTGAATGCCTTTGTGATTGTGGGAGTAATGTGAATGCTTACATAAAATTGAGAGCACGTGGAATAGAAGGCTATCAAAAGCCTTGGATTCTCTAGGCACATCACTTGGGTAGGCATGTTTTCTCTCCCAATGTGAAAGGGGAAAAGTTCATAACTTAAGCAGCTAGTTGAATCACCATTCCAAGGCAGTCCAAAACAAGAAAAAGATACTGTCAATAAAACACACAAAGGCGAAGTGATGCCAAGCCCATCTTTATAGTCTTACAAATAAAGACAAATAAAAAGCAATATACTCCATACCTTCAAACTGGGATAAGAAGAATAAAAGAGTAAAGAATAAAGTACTCCTCACCTTCAAATCCAGATAGTTTGTTTTTCCCCCAGTCCTTTTATAAAATGCAGATATGTATGTGTATGCTCGTTTTTAAAAATGAGTATTTTATATACAGCTTTTTAAATTTATCATTGTTTTTTCTCATGCCATTAGATATTTTTAATGGCCATTCACTTTTCCTTTTTAATCATTCATTCAATACATATTTATTGAGCTCCTGATGTTAGTAGCTAGTGGTGATAAACAGAGATGACAAGAGATCTGCTCTCAGCCCTCTCTAATTTCCAATCTAGCGATTTATTTCATCTTAGTAAGGAAGGGATATAATGTAATTTAATCTTTTCATTGGATATTTGGGAAATTTCCAGTTCTTATCTATGATAAATAATACTATTCTCTTTTATCACTAACTCTGCTTTGAATGTTCTTGTACATAATGAATGGAGTGTATTTTGGTCATTACTATAACTGTTTTATCTTTCTATAGAAAAGTCACTTTAAAATTAATTTTAAAATGTATAACTTATGAAATTTGACATTCCTGGCAATTGACGAGAGTGAGAGGTTGGGGTTAATTCTTTTTTCATTAGCACCTTCCTTTCTCATTAACACCCTGTCTTTGCTGGTTTCTCTGGAGCCTCAAACGAAGCCGCTCTGCTGTTCACATTCTTTCTCTCGGGGGCCCCCATGGTGAAGAGATATTTGCATTAGGATCAAATACAGATACAGATAATTTTTGGCGGTTCAGATGTAAGTCTTTGCTCACTGTACAGTTGATGTTGTGCTAGTGAATTGTGGCAGCTACACCTTAAACATAGTTCTTAACCATGGCTGTGCCCAGAATCCTTGACACGTGGGTTCTGCACATTCTCACCGAGTGCATTGAGGATGGGGCTTGGGAACTGAGACTCCACAGGTGAGCCTGAGGGACAGCAGGCTGAAGAACCACTGCCTTAGGAACCATGTCCCAGGGGAGTGGGGTGGGGACAGCATAGACCCCAAGCACAGCCTTTCTTGATAATCCCTCAAATATTGATTGACTTGATGATCTGGGCAATCAGGATTCAGCACCCAGCCTCACAGCTTTAGCCGAAAGGCCTGTAAACCTTTTTCCACCAGCAAGACCCCTCTTTCTAGTGAGATCCTATCCTCTTGGACTCCAGCTGCAAAGGAGCGAATAGCTGGCAGTGTATCTCCTTGGCTGCCCTGTTCAAGGACGTGACAACATCTTCCAGCCCGTTCTTATCTCCTAATGTCATGGCTTCCTGGAAAGAAAAACTTAGAGTTGTCAGAGCACCTGTTGTGAGATTTTGTTGATCTCACCCTTTATCAGAGAACTTCTAGCATGATAGAAACCAAAGCTTACTTTCTCCAGAGGGACATTTTAGATGTTTCAACTACTTCAATCTCATCTTTATCATGTACAGTAAGTTTTAGGAACACAGAGTTAAGGTAGTAATGTTGGGATTAAATTTTTATAGCTAAGGCTTTGAAGCGCAAATAAAATTTTAAAAGCTTGTTACTAACTGAAAATTGTTATCCTGCTGAGGACACCTTTTACTGCTATAATAACTATAAAACATAGTGATGAATATAAAAAAATTATATTAGAATTTGGAGGAATATTTTCACCCTCATTTCTTTTTTAAACTCTGTAGAAATTATTCTTGGGTGTATAGTCTTCTTGGATTAATAGGTTATCATTAAGACAAAGCAAACAAAAATACTCTGGTATTAGTTTAAAATTGCAACAAAACTCTTAACAGTTTTTGCAAGTTGAGCTGTAAAATACAAAGGTGAGAAATAATTTTATTACCCAGAAAAGTATAATTTATATAGCCTTATTTGTGGGGAGACTGTAGTTCATTTATTTGTTGGTTCATTCATTCATTCACTTATGTATGACAAACTTATGGAGTACTATAATGTGCCAGCTCTGTGCGCATTGATAAGGATACACAGATGGGCTTGGCATCATTTTGCCCTTGTGTGTTTTATTGATAGTATCTTTTATCTTCTGTCAGACTGCCTTGAAATAGCTACTCCAATAGCTTCATATTGGGAGAGAAAAAATGCCTACCCAGGTAATGTGTCTATAGAGTCTAAGGTTTTTGGTAGCCTTATATTCCATTTTCATTTTAAGGCAGAAGGCATGGAAAGGCATATTTTATTATTATTATTATTTTTAATAATAATATTTATTATTAAATATTGGAATTTCTTACAGAACAGCGGCATCAGAAAGTGTTGAGGGTGGTTGGAATAGGATTTAACATGGCAGATGCCCAGAGGTTAATCCCTGGTAAGAAGCAGCAGGTCAGAGATGCTTGCTGGCTGGCAGGTCCATGGTGGTTCTCTAGAGGCATTGTGGCATGGCGGATAGGAGCCATCGGCTCTGGAACCAGACTGCAAGTATGATCTGCAGTCACCTGGAGAAAATTTCTTAACCTCCCTGTACTGCGGTTTACTCATCTGTAAAATGGGAGTGGAAACAACAGTGCATTTGTCCTACTGTCTTGGCAGGAGTCAATGAGTTAATCCATGAGAAGTACTTAGGACAGCAGCCGGCACCTAGAAAGAGCTCAAAAATGGTGGCAATGGTGGTGGTAGCAGTAGTTAGTAGTATTAGGGTGGTAATTGTAGTGGCGACTGTCAATATCCTTTCTTGTCATCATGAATTCCCTTATTTATACCATGTCAGAGTCACAAAAGATCAAGCTCTGCGAGGTGGGGTCAACAAGATAGATCACACTTATAAATGGACTGTATTTTAAGAATTGAGGAAGACTGTCTTCTTAATGCCGATGTAACAACTTTGTATCCTATGTAAGGTATACTCCACTAATAACTATGGGTTGGGGACTCTGTCCAGTGATCCTGTTGCCTTTTAACATTGTTGCAAAAGGTTAGGAGCCCTTCAGAGACCATCAGCACAAGCTAGGCTCCTGTCAACTCTTCCACAGGCAAGAAGGCTGACTTCTGTCATGGTGCTTCCCATGATATTTGTAGCAGTGCCTCCAGTGCCTCAGTGAATGGAAGTCACACATCATGCAAGTTTGCCAAGTGGCTTTTTGCACGTCCATTTTCTATCCCATAACCCCTCTGTCAGAGTTCTTTTGATATCTGTACAGAGGGGCAGTGAGGAAGACAAAGGCTGAGAGAATGTGCCTAAATCAGTGGTTCTCAAATGGGGGATAATCGTGTCCTCCTCCTGGAATATTGACAATGTCTGGAGACATTTTTGTTTGTCACAATGGAGGTATTGCTACCATCACGTAGTGGCGAGAGGGCAGAGATGCTGCTAAACACCCTACAATGCACAGGGCAGTCCCCCACAGCAAAGAATTATCTGGCCTGAAGTGTCAATAGAGTTGAAGTTAAAAAACCCTGAGTTAACCCAAACACAGCCCAGCTTCTGTGCCTAGCTAACTAGTAATAGTTAAATACCATTTTTACACAGAACTCCCTGGCTTATGATTCAGGTTCCACGCAAAGAGGCTGGAGTTAGGGGACATTGTACCCTTTGAGGAGTAGTTTTTCTGTTCTGAATACAGCCACCTCTCAGTGGCACCATTGCCCCCATCTGTGTGGCTGGCCTCTGGCAATTTTCAGAACTCTAGAGAACCAGTCAGTGCCTTAGATTTAGTGTAAGAGCAGAACTGGTGGCTGACTCCCGCTGTCCATGCCAGCTAATGATGTGCCACGGACAGACTGTGAGTCATACCAACTGTGGGACTTGCAGCCCCCGGAGCAGAGTGATCTCATGACTCTGGATAAAGGGATGAAGCTTTGCATTACCCAGAGGGAGGTTTCTTTAGGACGAATGAGAGCATATTCTAGAGAATATGCTCTCATTTTATTTTTTATTTGTATATTTAACAAGCACTTATATATTGCCTATTATGTGCCAGGCAGTGTTTAAAACAGTTTGTAAATGATAACTCATTAGACCCTTATAACCACCCCAAAGAAGCAGGCTTGTTATTGTCACTCTTTTACAGATAAAGAAACAGGAATGGAGAGCAAGGACTCAAACCTAGGAAGTTTGGCTCTCAGGTCTGGGCCCTTAACCACTGTGCTATGGATGAAAGACACTGAATTTCATACTCGATTTCTTTTTCTACCTTGGCTCTTGACTTCTGACTGGTCCCAGTTAGGCATCAGGGAATTAGGCAGACCCAAGTCAAGTGCCCGTTCTGACTTATTATCTCTGTAACCACAAACATGTAATTTCCTGTCTGTGAGCCTCAGTTTTCTTATCTGTGAAATGAAGTTATACTACCTCATGGAGAATGTGGAAATTACATAGGATTTCTTATATACGTGTGTGGCACAAAAAAGGCATTCAGGGAATGTTAGTTCCCTTCTACCCTTCTTTGTTATATTTTTGACCCTATTGCTCTAATGCCATGGCCAGCTTGTCTTACTGCTTATAGGTAAGATACGCACTGAAGAGCAAAATAGGCCTCATCAGGTGTTTGTTAGACTTAATGAATGAATGAACTGTTACAGATCTTAACATCTTGAAAAAATCTGATGTGTGTCAGGGAGATGATGAGATGATGCCAAGCCCGTCAAACCAGACTTTCAGGATAACGATGTGGGCTCTCTTTCTGCTTATAGCTTTTAATCAGCTCCAGTGAAGCTGTCTGTAAACCTCTGGGAACACAAACTTCCATGTTAATTACACATCTGTGTTTCTGTTCTGATGAGTTCCTCTCTTGACCTGGCTGTGCAGGGCAGCCTGAATGCCGCTTGGCTGAAGTTGGTCGGCTGTACCCTGGGGTTGGTAAATTAACCAGGTGTGTGTTTCTTTCCTGGCCAGATCAGAGTACTTGCTCAGAGCACGTTTGCTGTTCCCAGCAGAATGGAAGGTAGCAACTTTCCATTCTTTTTCATTTTCTTTTACAGATCTGAAGAAAACTCTTGCTGTGTTGCTATCTTAATTCAGGACTTAACTACATCCTGCTACCCACACTGTGTACTGCTGCTCTGGCCCACTCCCAATTCATAAATGAGTCTGGCTTCTGTTTGTATGCATAGCTATCCTGTTGTCCTGCTGCCTTTCCCACATGTACAAATCTGTGTATCTTGCTTTGATTATGAGTTTCCAGAGGAGAAGGGCTAAATTAGTCTCTTTGTGTGCATGTGGAATACCTCATATACAAACTTAATAAATGCTTACGTACGTGTGAGGGTGTTATTTGTCCAGAGGGAAGTGTACTACTCTTTAACTCACGGTCAGATGTGTAAAAAGGGAATCAGCTCTTAAATCTAAGCACCAGGAGGGAATCTCCACAGCAGCTAGAGCAGTGCCTGGCACGTGGTAGTTGTTTGATAAATATTTCTTGAACAATGAATGACTCTGGACTTGTAGTAGTTTTCTAAATCTGATTATAGTTAACCGGTTTATCCAGCATGCTTGGAAATCTGGAACTGTAGCTTTTATTATTACCATATGTAACCACAGAAATAAAGACTGTACAAAACACTTGGGATATACTAGAGTACACAGCACTGAAAATAAAAATGAACTTGACCCAGAAGCTACTTCAGGACTTTGCTGCACTTCGGGGTTATCATTCTGTGTGTCAGTAGCCATCATGCTATAAGGAGGAAGAATTGAATAGAGTGCTTTGGTAGGATGCTTAAGTAACAAGGAGTTTTCTCTATCAGCCTAGCAGCTAGAAATAATTGTATGTCATTTACTGCCCAACTTGCATCCCAGAACAGACCAGTTTGGTGTTTTCTGGGCCACTTGAAGACGGCCCCTGTCATCTTTGAGATGGGGTTTGTTAGGATGGGTCTCGGGGCAGTACTTTTTGACTGTGCCACTTTTTATTCTTAGTGTCAGAGAGAGAAAAATGAGAGAGTGTGTGTTGAACAGCTATGCATTGGCCAAAAGATTTTTAAACCATCTGCATTTTTTTTTTTTTACAGATCTGAAGAAAACTCTTGCTGTGTTGTTGGATAATATATTGCAGCGCATTGGCAAGTTAGAATCGAAGGTGGACAATCTGGTAGTCAATGGCACAGGAACAAACTCAACCAACTCCACTACAGCTGTTCCCAGCTTGGTAGCACTTGAGAAAATTAATGTGGCAGGTAAGAAGGGCAATTCTATGCCCTGACATGGAATTGAATTTTGATTTGAACTGAGAAAAGAATAAAGAAGCACAGTGGTCCTTAGTGGTATAAGATACATCCCATAAACTTGGTACGGCCCCTGTAAATCTAAGTTTAAATTTATTTTCGAATAACAGATGTTGAAATGGTTTTATAGTCTCATCATGATGTGTGATATGTGGTGGTTTCTTTGACATATTTCACATGATGAGCTTCTGGAATTCAGTTTTAATGAGAAGATTCATAGCATGGATAATTGAAATACAGAGGTTATCTGGGAAGCTTACGCCGGTGAGGGTTCCTTCCTCCTCCCCATTTTCATCAGGCACTTTGAAAAGTCTATTATATATAATAGAGTCTCTCCTCCCTGTTGTTAAAGAAGAGCCACTATTGCAGAAAATGCCTCCTGTGTGTATATGGAGAAATAGAAATTCTGGAAATGGCACTTAGGAATTAAATGGCCCTTGCCTGATCTTGGGCTGATTCTGTAGCCGCTCACAGATGCCACCATGCACTTCGCACTGGGATTCATTTTGTCTGGCCCCTTCTTGAAACTGGAATCTTGTGTGAGAGAAGAGAAGTAGATTAAAAACAAAGCCCAAATCATACACAGCATATATTATCTACAGCTCACGTTGGACCCCCGTCACACTGCCCTTGGGTTGACCTCTGGGTCTTTGTGATTAAGCCAGGGCTTGCTCTTCTTGGGCCAACCACTGTCGTTTCCTAAGGACCCAGGACAAAGCCAAGAGCTGGAGGATTAGGGTTAGGTGCTTTGGGTGGATGGTTGTGAATCCTATACTCCTGGTAAGTGGTATCCAAACTCTTGTTAATGTATAAAATAAGTAACTGGGTTACTTTTGAAATTTTTAAAACCTAGTTTACAACACTTGTTGGCTTGTTTCTCCTCCTTATAGAAATTCTCCAATCGAGAGAGATTCCTCCAGTGTCAAAATATTTAATTGTTTCACATTATGCAAGCTAATTGTAGTACCTGTTTATGTTCTTTTCCCTTTAGCAAGTTTTAAATTTCTAATAATCCAAAGTATTAAAGGTATTAAAAGTAACTTTTAATTACAACACAGAGGCAGTGTCATCTAGGCCATAAATCCTGTCTTCTCTGCAGTTTCCAATGGCTTCTGTAATTAGACAAGAAAACCTCCCACTGTGTTGAGCTGCTTATTAATAAATAGAACCCATGCCTCTCCAGCCTCCACTCCTTCACCCCATCCCCATTAGGAAGTGCTATTGACAAGGTCCTGATTTCATGGCAGTTCTGCATTCTCACAGAGCTGGAGGTAGGGCGGAGTGCTCTGCCTCTGACTTTGTTGCCTCCCACTGCCTCTGTCCTGTAGGAACCACGTAAACATGTCTGCTGTCGTTCTCTTCCCCGATAAGGGATCTTGCCACTTCTGGCTGTCCTGTTCCTGAGCCAGGCTCTTGGGCAAACTTTCCCCCAGTGGGCCTCCAAGTCTCAGGGTACAGAATGGTGGGTAGAGCTCCAAGAATGACATGAAGGGTGTTGGTGGCTACTTTCAAATGAGATCCCAGCCCCATATATTAAGCTAGTTTACTCAGTTCACAAATCTCTCTCAAGTATATTCTCTAAATCATTGCTTCTGAGTGGAGCTCCTTTAGATATGGCACCGTTCCACCGTCCTGTGTTTATACTAATACTTAAAGGACTGAGTATTTTGGGGTTTTTCCCCCTTGGGGGGAAATGGGAAAAAATTTAGAGCTATGCCTTTAATAATTAACCTTATTCTCTCTGCTTTGTATCTTTCGTGTGTGTGCGTGCGTGCGTGTGTGTGTGTGTGTGTGTGAGAGAGAGAGAGAGAAGAGATACACTTCATGCCTTTGAGATTTTTACTAGCCAATTAGAAAAATAATGCATATGCATAAAATAACACAAACTGTGGTCATTGTAAGCAGAAGAGACTATAGAAGGCTTCTCACAGGAAGGTAAACTTCTCATAGGAAGGTAAACTCAAGTTTCCTAGAGAGCTGATAGTTTTCTGGGATACTTAATAACTTGTTTAATAAGGATGGGCTTTTTTGTTTTTTTGTTTTTGTTTTTTTTAATGTCGGTGGGTCTTTTCCTTTGGTTGACCTGTGTATTTGAAAAAAGAAGCAGCAGCTCGTCCCTCTGTGTGCGTGGGTGCATAATGCATCCCTTCCCTAGACGCTGTATTGGCCACAGTGGATACAGATGTGAAATGAAGAATAAAGGCAACCTCCCCCAGAGATTGGAGGGTCCTTTACATTTTTTCAACTGACATATATTTTTCGTCGTTTTGTGCCCTCTCTCTGACCCATGGCCATGCAGGTGGTCCTCACACCCCTCTTGTCATAGCAGGAATGGCTCTTGAGCTATGAGAGTTCATTTTCATAGGGTTGCATTCCTAGTCGAGTGAAGTTTTTCATTCTCCCTTTCTGCATTAAGACATGTGGTAATTGCTCAGAAATGTTCTCCCTGGCGTGTCTTTACTGCTTACTCTGGTGTCTTATTGCTCGTGATGTTTCTGATTGCTTACTGTTGTGTCTTATTGCTTGTTGATATATCTTCTGGTTGGCTATAAACTGCCTCTAAATTGGGTACCACAGCAGTTGAAGAAGGGCTTCCTAAATTTATTTTCTTGTTAGGGATATTGTGTGTATGTGTGTGTGTCCCCTTTCCTTTCTCTGTTTAGCTATGTTCTATGTGGCTTTTTTCCAAAGTGGTTTTTCTTTCCAAATTTATCACTCTTGGGCTTTTTTATTATGTGAAAGTGAATGTTCCTCTAGAGAAATTTAGGTGGAAATGAACTTTATTAAAATCAAGAATCAGATGAAACTGCATTTTTGAGCTCTGTCGGTCTTATTGAAGAAGGAAGGTGAAGCAAAGAAATGAAAAAACAAATTTTTAAGAATCCCCGCCCTTCAACCAATCACCATTTCTTTAGGTTTACTTCCTGAAAGGACTTGAGTACTCCTTTGTCAAAATAATTTACTTTCAGAATGATACTTTGTTTTTTTCGGATAGACCATGTTTGCATTTCTCCAGATTTGCGATCTTAAATTACGAAGTAGAGCAAATAAAATTGGGTCTGTGGCTCTTTGCCATGTACTAACATATAGGGGAAAGGTAAAAATTATGGTTGTGTGATAATGAAAAGGCTTGCCTTCTGAGGACTGAAAGTGTCCCCTTTTATCCTTGTTTTGCCCAGTGTCTTGTTCAAAGCCGACCTCTCGCTGGTACTCAGTAAATCCTGCCCACGTGGATTGGATTATGCTGGAGGGGGAGCACATGTGGTTTCACTGCAGCAAGGGGTTGCTTCTTATAGTTTCTCGTCTCCATTTATACTTGTGGGGATTTCTTGGAAGCAGAGCTTGGTATCTCATTTTCCTTTCTCAGACCTCAGCAGATACCACCGAAGCAGCAGGGATCTGTTTTTGTCAGTCATGTCTGAGCTTCCCATAGATGATTCTGTGCAGTGGAGGCTTTATAGAATGGGATGGTTACAACTCTAGACTGTAATATTTTAGGGAATGGGGACACCTTGCACAGCTCTCTACTGTGCGGCGGAAGGGAAAGGAGTGTGGGCATCTGCGTGCGCTTGCATTTATTTATACTTTCAAAAACCAGTTGTTGTCATTCACCAGCTAAATAACCCACCAACATTGAAGGTTGCCTAAAAAGCAAAACATAATGATAGCATCCCCTTTGTGTTATTACGGCATATACTTGCAAAGCCAATTGAAGAAACACAATCACAAAATCGAAGGTGCTGGCACAATTCAAGTGGCTGTTTTCTGATATTTAATCCAAATTGAACATTAGGCGGCTCTGCATTTCCCAAACATCAGTTGCAACATATTCTAGTATTTTGGATTTCAAGTGCAGTGTATTTGAAATTGGACGCTGCTCTCAATAAAAAGAACCATAATTATTATTCTTACCATTTGAAAATTGAAAATGAAAAATGTCCCTGCTGAATTCCAGGAGTTGCATTTGGAAGTGTAGCCCCGCCCCCCACCTTTGTGCTGCCAGTAGACCTTGAAATTAAGTTGCACCTGTGCTGCTTCCTTGTTTGTGTACCCACCTTATCAGCTGTGTTAGAGTGGCATCTGAAGAGCCCATGTCCGCCTCCCACCCCCAACCAGGCAGTGGCTCAGCAAGTGGCTTTCTCGGGATCAGGTATTGGCCTGACAGTGCTACCCCAGATGCTGCTGACAGGAGAGAGATGAGCTTGCAGAGTGCTTTCTTATTAATTGAGGCAAGAAACAAATGTGTTCCTCCTATATACCTGTCACTCTCTGTTCCATTCTTTGCAAGGGCAGCAATAAATACTTGGCTACTTGTCAGAAACAATTCTTTTGGTACCTTCACAGAAAAATGTCTGTCAATATTGGTGGTGTTTTCACTTTGTGTGGTCAAGGGCATTTGAGTTTTTGTGAAGAAAGAGAAAGAGGGCAGGAGGAGGAGGAGAAAGAGGGGAAAAAATACAGTTCAGAAGAAGTGATGCTGACCTTTGAGCCTGTGTATTTATAGCACTGAGTCTCGACCAAGGACGATTTTGCCCCCCAGGCGGCACTTGGCAATTCCTACAGACATTTTCAGTTGTCACAACTAAGGAGATGCTATTGACATCTAGTAAATAGAGGCCATGGATGCCGCTAAACAGAATTTTCTAGCCCCAAATGTCAGTTGTTTTGTAGTTGAGAAATCCTGACCTACAATGTACTGTTGGAAGCTGGTATTACCATTTGTGATCAGAGCAGAAAGATGCCTGAGATGTTGAAGTTTCTTGCTTGGCCAGCTGAGACCTGAAGTCTCCTTCCCTCTTCCTAACAAGGCTGTTTGCAAGTCCCCAACCCTCACTGCTGTGACCTTTGCAACTGATCTTCTTGACCTCTAAGTAAAAGATTTGATAAACTCCCAGAAGACTATTTTGGAATCTTGACCTTAAGAAACGCCTTTCCTGGACTCAAATCAGCAAAATCCTGGCTATCTGTATTTTACTCTTGTTTACGTGGAGGGTAATTATTTTCATAAAAGAGCAACTGATTCAGAATAATGATGGCAAAGTAGTCTGAGAGGGTAGATTTAAATTATAAGAATTTTTTAGAAGGAATTTTATTAATTTTAGGCAGAGTATATATAATTATTAAGATATGAGAGAGTAAATTCAGCAAAACAAGATAAGTCCCCAGAAATCTACTTTACAACCTGGAATGTTTCACCCAGCAGATCTGGAGCAATATAAAGGGCAGTGAGACTGGACAGGTAGGTAAGTTGGGGGATTTGTGAAGCCTTTTCAATGTAAAACTGAGGAGTTTATATTTTGTTCTGTAGGTAATGATGGCTGATGAGGATTTAAAGCAGGGGATGACTAGATGAAATACATATTTTTCAGAGAAAAAAGTAATGGCCATGTAGATGTGGGATGCTTTTGAAGGGGGTTGTGTTGGAAGCCAAGTGAGAGAGGGTTTAGTCGACTCAGGTAGGAAAAGGCCTGAAATTGGGTGTGTGCCAGAGACCCAGGGAGAAGGGGCAGATTTGAGGCCACTTTACAGTGGAGCTGACATGATGGAGGCACTGGTGGACCACGGGAGAGGGGGAGGGCGGAGCTGTCTTAACGATACCCAGGCACATAGTTTCAAGGGTGACTGGATGACACGTTTATGAGGAAACAGACCAGCAAAGAGACAGAATTACGGGAAAGCAGTAGCCTGTGTTAATGTGGATTGAGGGAGTGTGAATGCTTTGCCGCAAGCCATGTGGTTAGCAGTAACCAGTGAAAGACAGCTGGAAGGTTGGTGCTAGTGCTCAAGACGTGAGGGCCAGTGAGAGGCCACGTTCGTGGAGCCAGGCTGCCCTGGTTCAAATCCCAGTCCCACCTCTTCATACCTATGTGACCTTGAGGACATTTCTGAACCTTTCTATGCTTGAGTTTCTGCATCTGTAAGATTGAGGAGC
This sequence comes from Pteropus medius, assembly GCF_902729225.1. Taxonomy (NCBI): domain Eukaryota; kingdom Metazoa; phylum Chordata; class Mammalia; order Chiroptera; family Pteropodidae; genus Pteropus; species Pteropus medius. The sequence continues at coordinate 15,585,074 of NW_024345601.1, forward strand.
TAATAGTAGCACCCATTTTTTGGAGTTGTTATGAGGATTAAGTGAGATATGCGATTGAGAAAGGTGCCCGGTATGAAGTCAGTAGTATTTGAGCATTTGTTAATTGCAGTTTGAAATACTGATATAAGAATGAAAATTGCATTACCAGATTTTAAAATATTATCACCGATAGTGGAAAAATTAATAACTAGTATTTGCAAATTAGAAAATATTTGAGCGTTTTAAACTTGAAAAAATTTCCAAGTTGACATTTTATGTCAATACTCAGAGACCTTTATTATCAATATTTAGAAGCTTAGCAGGAAATCTATGTATTTGTCAGTAATTTGTTGCAAGAGGCAAAAAACCTAGCTCATACTGGCTTAAACAAAGGAAATTTGGGGCTCATGCAACCGGAGAGCTCAAAAGATGATGCTGAGCACAGCACTGCTGGATTCAAACGTGGGAACCGTACTGCCTTCTCGCACTGGCTTCATTCTTATGCCATCTTTGCACTGTGGTGGCAGAAATGGCACCGGGAGCCTCTGGGTTTCTGGCAGCACTCTTGGGGCGGGTTCTGATCACGTTGGTTTGGGATATATGCCTATCTACAGCACAGTGTTAGTGCTGGTGGCATCTTGACTGGCTGTGCCTGAATCACATAGTTACCCCTGGGATTGCATGGTAGGGGCAGGGCCCCTTAAAGATTCCAGACAAGCAAATAAAATAGGTATGACAATTAGAGACCCTTATCACATTATGGTTTGGATTTCCAAAGTTGTCTTAAGTCTGACTCTAACTTTTCTTTCCTTGAGGGCTCAGAGAGCAAAGCTTCTGGGACGCCAACCTTTCTGCTCCCATTTTAAATGCTGCTGTGACCGAGCGCAGAACTAGTCTAGCCCACAGCGTGCTGTTTATGCCCTTACACATTTATGTGTTATTGTTCGTGTTCTGGAATGCCCTTCCGTTTTTCTGGCTAACTCTTATATTGTCTTTTTCAAAACTAATTTGAAGTACTGTCTCCCCTAAGAAGTACTGCCTTCCTGATGCCACACCCACCCCAGAGGTTCTGGTGGCCTTGCTTTGTTTTCCCACGACTGTTATGTGCATCCATGGAACTTTCCAGTCTTTGCCTGCCTCCATAGCCAAGCTCTGAGCTCTTCAAAGGCGTGAGCAAAATAGCCTACATCTTCCTTTTAAACACAATACCTAGCCGAGAGCCTGGTAAATAGAAAGTTCTCAAAAAGTGTTTGTCTAGCTGAGTGCATTCCTTGCCTCCTAATTACACTCCACTGTCCTGGAGCTTTTACCACTACAGTGATGACCACACACTCTGTTCTCGATTAGCAAATCTGCCTTTGGCCTGCTTTGGCTTTTGACTCCTACCTTGTTCAGAGGGTAAATGCTTTTGCTTTACTACACTTTCTGAAAACTGATCCATAATAAGGTCATTTCTTTTATAATTTCTTGGTGGCTAATTATAAAAATGTAAGTAAGATTAGAAAAACTGTCATTGGCTATGCTGTATCAGAGATTGCTCTGAATGAATAGTTTTTTGCAGAAAAGAGGCAGGAACCCACCAAATCCTAATGCTTTTGGACTAATCCCTGATCCTTCAAGGAATACATAGTGTTTTCACTTCACAAAGTGAGTGTATGTATCTTTATGGGAAATGCTGTTCCTCCCCAGCCATTTGAGGGGACACAGTGGGACAAACAGCAGCCTTCAACAACGTGCACTGTGGAACTGGCCCGGGGAACTTGGGAAGAATTTTCTGTTGTTTATGAAAAGGCCTTTAAAAGGGGTTGTTTTGTAGAATGGAGGCAGGACATACTGAAGTTAGGCTTGTTTATTTTAATCAGAAGGTGACAGATCCCACTTGTTCTAATTTGGCTTAATGAGGTATGTGTGTACAGTTGTGCTATCAGCTTTCATATGGTATTGATTCAATAGATGTTCCAACAGCTACAGCAGAGCATGTGCTTTCCTGCAGACGTTCCCTTGTCTTTGCCGTTTTGTCCTTTACCTGTTTTCATTGACACGTATTTCAATAGACTCATTCTAGAGCCTGAGATTTAAAGTTTCAGAAAAATGTTAGGAGCAGGGGAATATGTCTCTGTGTTGAAAGGTTTATAGGCTTGTGGGGTTTTGAGGGATTTTGTTTCAAGCTGTGCTTTTGACTTTGCATATCCACAGCTTCTAAAATTAGGTGACCTAAATGAAAATTGGGTGCTAGTTTCTGTTTTTCCTTTTTCATTGTATCTCAGAAAAAGAAGAGTTAAAGCACATGGGTGAAGTTGGTCTGAAATTCTTCGCTGAGTTTAAAAATGAAGAAAAGAGGTATCCAAATTAGATATATAATTAAAAGGGGCTGGAATGCCCCTCCGTTTGGGACAGCAGAGATAACCTTCAGTGCGGTCTCTTTTCTCTGTCCCTCCTTTGCCTTTGGATGTTAGCAAGTCTTTTGCACAATTGCAGCCCCTAGGTCCATTGAGGTTAAGCTGAGAGGCTTGAAGTATCAACAGGCCAGTAGAGGACAATGTGTGTGGGGTTGACAGAGGATTTAAACTGCGTTTTGATTTGTTTCTCAGAGTTGGCCAGCTATACTATTAGCTGGTTTTAGACTGTCTTGATGTTTCACGTGGTGTGCTTTTTGACTTCACAGTGGGCACTTTCTCTCTACGTTAGTGGCCCTGGAGATGGGCTCTTGAAGCACAGTCATTCAGAAAGAGCCATAGTCGAACATTGAGTATAGGGCTTATATATTCATGTTTTCCCCTGCTGAATAGCAGCCATACGATAGCGGTTTAACTCAGACACAGACTCTGGACCCTGACCACCTGGGTTCAAATCCCAGCTCTGCTTTGTGTCCCTAGGTAAACCCAGTCGGTTTTCTCATCTACAGATGGTAATGAAGTACTTGTACCTGGTATTGTTGTGAGGACAATGAATTAATACACCGAAACCACTCAAGGCCAGGCACAGAGTGAGAGCTCAGTAAGTTTTGGTCATTGGGACATGAACTTCTTCAAGACCCAGCGCTGGATCTGACCCGTGGGCCAGGCGTGTAGCAGATAGTCTGTGCTTGATGAGTGTATAAACTACCCAGTCCTAATGCTGTATTTTATAGAGAAAACTGGATCTGGGAAAAGAGATTTCCTGCGAGCCACTCACAGTCTGGACCTGGTCTCTGGCATCAGACAATCTCAGAACTCCTGAACCCCAGGTTATCTTGCCGCTGGTATTTTATTTACCATCTTACCATCATCGCAGGCCTCAGCTTCGTTGTCTGTACAACGGAGAGAGTGATGCCTATGCTTTCTTCATGCACCGGCGAGGATGCCATGAGATAATACGTTTTGAGCACCTCGCAGATATCTTGTATACACTGACCTACAGGTCCTGCCCTCTGTGGTTATACTTCGTTAGAAGGGAGGGTTCATGAATATAATATGGCAAAAACGGATGTATCTTTTATACAACCAACACTGCCTGGGTGGTGGCAGGCCTTGCGTCAGGCAGTGGACATGCAGCCAGGTAAGAAGCTAGGGCTCCTGTTGTGAACTTAGGGCTCACCGTATAGCGAAAGAGAAGGAGGAGGTTACTGGCAGTGCTCACAATACCTTTCTTGACCCTCTACTTAGAGCTTCTTTCACCCTACTCCGAGAGGACCTGTTTGTTTTGCCTGACCTTTTGGGAATGACTTTCAAACTCTATAGCCATCTGAGAATAGGAATGGGAAAGACCTATAGGAATTGGCACAAAAGGAATTTCCAGTGTCACACAGTGGAAGTCATACAGCGCTTGTCACAGCCAACTCAAGCAGTCTGGAAACTGTGCCTGACCCCTCACTCCTAGTAGAGAGAGGAATTCCTGTGCAGTAGAGCTGAGCTCTCAAAGGAAGACAGTTATTAACCTGCCTAAACTTTATGCTAATAGAACTTTCTCATTGCTCTCATTAATTATGGTTAATAATGAGCAGTTCAAGTTGTAGCGAGATTAGCAGAAGAACAAAGTAAATATTTAAGACTTTATTTCAGGGTGCATTAGATTGGGGACAAAGAGAAGATTAGTAAAAGCTGAATCTGATGGTATCTGACATCGAAATACAATGGACTGCTTGGCTGAAGTTCCAGTGATTTCTCTTCAGTGACTCTTGATCCCAAATCAGGGGAGGCAGATGGGTGTCCTTCAGGGGATGGTTATGAGTTGTATTCTCTCCTTATATTTCTGGCCCCGTCAAATGGAGTAACATGGCAATGAAGAGAAACTGCCTCCTCTGTACTTCCAGGAATGCTGTGAGGATTAAGAAAGTAGCTGTTGGCCCGTGGCTGTGCCATGGGGGGAGGACGGTTGCTCCCTGAAGGCAGAGGGCCATAGTAGCAGCTGAGTTGGCCAGAAAAGCCCATGTTGAGTGTGTGTCCATGGGCTGGGCATGCTATTCTGTCATCTAAGGGTGCCAGGGGATTAATTTAGCCATGGCTTTCATGCCTCCAGGCTACCAGTGACCAAAAGCAGCCAAACTCTGTCTTTGGGTTTATGTAATAGTGGGATAGTATTTTCAAAAGGAAAGACTTTATAAACAGAAACTTTCTTCTGTATTATAAAAAAGGATAAAATCTTCCTGCTCAGAAATTTGGAAATTATAGCTAAGTAAGAATGCAAATACAAAACTGGTGTTATTCTGTTATCCAGAGATTGATTGGATTCATTCCTAATACTATGAGTGTCTGCTCTGTGCCAGGAACTTCCTAAGCACTGCAGATAGAGGGATGAGAAAAACCAAGTCTGCTCTTTCATGGAGATTGCGTTCTAGCAGTGAAGGCACATAATCAACAAATACGCACATATATACCATACCCAATCAGTGATAAATGCTGTGGAGAACAATGAAGCAGGATGAGGAGATAGCAGGGAAGGGGGAGGCTATTTCAGGATGGACCAGTTGTCAGGTAAAAACTCTGAAGAAGTGACACTGAATGGAGACCCAAATGCGTGGAGGAGGGAGCCCCGAGGATGGATGGTTCTATGCAGAGGGATCACAGGCACATTCTTCCTGGATGTGTTCAAAAAACAGTACTGTGCTCTTTTAATCTAACTGCAGAAGGTGGCTTATTAAAGCCCAAACAGAGACCATTTAACTACCAAACTGTATCATTTCTGCTAGGTTCATACTGGATATTGAGAGAGTAGTATTGGGACCCTGTTTAGGTGTTGATGTGTTACTGAGATGGTTCAGCGAATGGTGATACCTAAATGTTTACAGTAGCAAATAGTACTGTAAACACTCCATGCTCAAGATGTAAGGATCGAATCCGAGTTCTACCAGCAGTGCGACATTCGCCAGGTCATTCAGAGAGGTCAATTCTGAGTCTCCTCATCTGTACTACAGAAACTAGCTCACAGGCACACTGAGGGGGCCACGAGAGAAAGTGCATATGAAGGGCTAGCACATAGTAAGGGCTCAGAAATATGGCCATTATCATAATGATCAAAATGAGATTTCAGCAAATGGTTTTAAAAGGCTCTGTGCATGACTTTGTCCCAAAGACCATTTAACCAAAAACTAACAAGCCTCAAAAATTGTATTAGAGCCACCAAAGTGCCGGGGGGGTGTGGGGGGTGGGCAGGGGGCTGGTTCTGTTCATATTTGCCAAAGAGTAAACTAAACACAATCAAGGCTTTTACAGAAAGATCATACATTTTGCATAGAGTTTGGACTTTTGGTCATGAAGTGGGTGCAGAGTTTGTGGCGGTATTTGCCTCCCTCTTTTCAGATTTAAAACCATTGTTGAATGTATGTATAGTTTGTTTTTGCAGAAACTGTTCTCAGGTTTGGGGATACAGGCATGAGGTCCCGAATCTTCAGAAAGCCACAGTGAAGTCATTATTGGTCCTGTGTGGTATTTGAGGTTTGACCTATATTGCATTCTTACGTTTAGCTTAATGCTTCTTGAAAGATGGTACTTGGATAAGCAAGTTGTCGTGGTATATCTGGTTCCAAGATCCAGATTTTCTCACTGTTTCAGTCCCCTGTTCTGTTCCCCTTGACTCAAGATAAAATCTTGGACACATGGAGTCATGATGTGAAGATCTGGTCTCACCTCCTGTTTACAGGAAATCTTTCTGTAGATGACATCCGGTCTCTGCCTACTTTGTTCTTAGTCTCCTAAGGGGAGAATCATACAGATTCCCCCGGCCACTGGGTTCTCTTTTTGTGATATCAGGGATGCAAAGATGCAGGCATCCATGTAAGTAGGTCTCTAAGAAATGTGACTGGTTAATGATTGACTGGCTGGCATATAGGAGATTTCAGAGTGTAAACTGGCCACAAGTTGTAGAATACCAGGCTAGGAACTGTGAGCTACTGTTACTTCCATTTCCTCCATTCCTGGTCTAGTACCCCTTTACAAAGGGGGAGAGAGAGAGTTGTGGATTGGTTTAGTTGGTATTCTAAGTACTGGTAAGTAATCTGTTTAATAATCTCAAAAATAATCATTTTGCCAGAAAGAGCTGGAACCTTATTCTTACTTTTCATAATCTTATCTCCCCTATCACATTTAATATAGAGGAAACTTTCACCCATCTCTAGTCTTCTCAACAGTCCCTTAATAATAATGCAAAGCTTCCTTATTTTTCAAATATGTATCTTAATACTTTGCCACCCTACTGGTTTTGGCAATAGAAACTAAAAGCAAAGTCACTAAAACACTGTTAAAAATATTGAAAGCACTGTCAGAAATTACAGTGAAAATAATCACCTAGGTATGCTTCGTGTGGATATAACACACTGACCTTGGTAAATGCCAGTCTCACTGATAATGGTCTGATTCACTTACTTTCCAACAGTATAGCTTTCTGTTATTTCACTGCTGCACAGCTCGTATATCTCTTATTATTTGTTAAAAAAACAAAAACAAAAAACCCTCAAAATCCGTTGCAAGTTTGATCAAGCTCCCTTTGAAATAGCCGTTTTGTTAATAAAGGATGAAGTTGTAAAACTTTGACAGGGTAAGCTAGTCACTGCTATTTAGCTTTTTGAAGTCAGTTTGTCCTTTCACACATTCTCAAACCTAGCATATGTGGCGTGGAGTCGAGTCCAGGAGAATGTCAGTGAAGGGATGAGTACAGTTTCTATTAGTGAATATAGCTGAACAGATTAGATTTATGGGGTGTTTATAAAATGGAACCAAAAAATAACCGCTTTTTTTTTTTTTAATGGATTACTATGTCCCAGGCACTAATGATCATTTTAAGGTACTTTACTGGTTCTTTCCTCAGAGCTAACCTGCAAAATAATGATCCCAAGTTCATAGACAAGGAATGTCAGGGTGGGAGACCTTGTATAATCTGCTCAAGTTGGTAAAAGCCTGAGCTAGGATACAGGTGCTGGTTTGTTTGAATCTAAAGTACATTCAAAAAAGCTGTCCCCAGCTGGAACAATAGAATTTCATTGGACTTTAAGCCAAAAGGTCTCACATGGCATGTTTTTAGAGCCAAAGATAGTGTAAGGCTCAAGAATATAAGATAATCTAAGAGACAGGACCTTTTTGTTGATTCAGATGTGATAGTAAATGTTTCAGGTGCCAAGCGTACTTTATTTTGTGGGTTTTTAACCTTTTTGATCTTCTTTTTGTCATTGATTTCCCTTTGATTTTCTTCTTAACCGATAATGTTTCAAATGAGATAATCTCTAGAGAAATACCAAGAATGGTTTTCCGATTTTCTTTTTTTCTACTCTAAAATTAATAAAAACACTTTTAAAAATGCTTGACCAGTTGATATAAATTCATTGTAGGAAATTTGGAAAATGCAGAAAAGAATAAACAATAAATAAAAATGACCTGTAATCCTGTTATCTAGAGTACACTACTGTTAACATACAGTTATTTCTTTCTGGTCTCATTTCCATACATGTAGTGCATAAAAATTATAATTGTACTCTATAATTTTTAAGTTCTGATTTTTAAGGGGAACGTTCTCTCATATCTTTATCATTCTCCAGAAGCTTTATATATATGTATTTTAAATAACTACGTAATCTTATTAACTGGATTCATATTTTCAGTTTTTTCCTTTTTTTCCTAGTATAAAGATCATTTCAGTGAACATAAATCTGTATCTCTGATTATTCTCTTGAGAGGGTTTCTTAGATATAGACTGGCTAAGTCTAAAGGATAAGCATTTTTTAGCTTTAATTTTTATTTTTATCAAATTAAGACACATACGTAATTTTCAAAAGTCAAATGACATAAGGCTTATTAACAAAACCAGTCCCTTGCCCTGTTCTGCTCTGTTCCTTCTTCCTGACATGTTTCTCAAATGCAAATGCCTTTAACTCTTTTACTTGTTTCTTCTCTGTATATCTTTGTAGTTCTCATTAACATGTTTATGCTGCTTTTTCTTATCTTGCCATTTTTCAACATTATCTACCAATTCTCTGTTACACAAGATGGAAATTTAGCTTTCTGACACTACGTACCACCATTCCTAGGAATTCCTTCTACACACACTTCCTCTTCCCCATCCTCCAAATCCTAATATCCTGATTTCTTTTTTAAAGCTGGATTAGTGGTCAGTGCTTATTCTGTAAAGACACTGCTTAGCCACCTAGTAAAATGGTATAATGCTGAATTACCTTTCTGATGCATCTTTTTGTTCTTAGAGTTAATAATTTACTTTTTATATTTGCTTAGTTTTAATTAATTTAAGTATTTACTCATTAGGGTATTGGGAATACATCAATGAACAAATCAGAGGAAAATACTTACCCTCAACAAAATTCCGTCCTAAACTTTCCATCAGAATCCCTCTTCACGTGGCCAGCAGACCAGATACATTTTTACTGAGCAGCATTCTTCCTGGAGCTTTCTGCGCTGCTGCTGTAGTGTGGCCTGGTTGCTTTCTGGGCCCACTGTTCTGTTGTAGGCCTGGGGTTGCCTGCTTTCAACACACTGGGAAGACCGTTTCCCCCTCTCCTGTGCTGGGTCTTCTATTTCCTGGATTCCCTATCTTCCTCTTCTTGATTGGGTTATTACCTCATCCAGGTAGAGCTCATCTTCTAATAGTTTCCTGAGGAGGACATTTTTAAAATTTCTTGAATGTGAGAAAATATCTTTATTCTGCCTTCACAATTGAAGGATAAATTAGTTGAATGTAAAATTCTAAGGTCGAAAATTATTTTCCTTAAACATGTAAAGATCTTGTTCTTTTGTTCAGTGGCATTTTCATACCTGGATGTGACCTGTAGCCCTTCTGGTAGTTTGTGGGGTTTGCTTTCTACCCTGCGCCGTGACATTTCTTGTGCCCCGTGGGTACCATATTTCATCCTTATTCTGACCCTTCAATGGACTCTTTCCATTGGGAAATTTATGTCTTATTGTCCGAGAAGTTTTCTTGAACTATTTATTTGATAGTCACTCTTCCCCTCGGAGCTCCCCACTGTACTCTGCTTTTTCTTCTAGAACGTTTTTTGGAATTTGCACTTAAGTGATTGATTTTCCCTCTCCTCACACCTAACTTTTCTCTCCCGTTATCTTTCTGTTCATCTTTCGCTCTATTTTCTGGAAGATTTCTACCATTTTATATCTGGCTCCTCTACCGAATGTATTAATTCTTCTCTTTTAGTCTTCCAAGACTTCTTGTTCACTCAGAGTTCCTTTTTTACCAAAAAATAAAAATAAAATAACTTCCTGTTCTTGTTCTGGTTTCGTGAATCAATATATTTCTTCTCTTATCTGTCAGATATTTACTAAATTTTTAAAAAATTGTTAAATCACGTTCTGTTTTCTGCATCGTCTCCATTTCCTGTGAGTTTTGCTTTTTCTTTCTTTCCCTCTCTCTATGAGTTCGCTTGGACTTTTTTTCACATTAGAATGTTTTCTCAAATGTCTGGTAACCTTTAGATGCTATTTCGTATTTGAGGAGGAAGCTATCTGGAGCACTATAGTTGGCCGTGGGTGAGTGTTGACAGATGCTGGGCCACCTGTCAAGGAACCAAAGATGACATTAGAGGACCCCACATGTCTATACCAATCTTTTCTCTCTCTGGTTCGTTTCCTCAGAGATGAATCTTTTATTGTCCTGCCCAGGAAACCAAAAGTGTCCCTAAAATGCTGCCGCAAAACTGGCAATTGGAGCCTCTTAAAATTTTAAGCAGGGACCTCACTTCCGCTTCTCCACCTTCTCTACTATTCTAGGTTCAGAACCGTTTTTGATTCAGTCTCTCCAGAAAGTAAACTTTGGCTCTTTGTGACTAGAAGTCTCTAATATCAGTATCTTAAGGCTTGATAGATATTACAAGTTATACTCTCACAAATAATGTCTGAGTATTCCTGTTTTATATTTTCTGTCTAAATTCTTGGTATTTTCCTTAAAAAAATTAAAAAAAGCTTTGCCAGTATAATAAATAGAAAATTATATTTTACATGTGTTTCTTTGATTACTAGAGAGGTTAGATGTTTTCCATATGTTTCACAGGACTTGTGTGTTTTATGAATATCCTGTTATGCCTTTTTTTGTTTTTCTTCTTTTGCACACCCACTGAAGTTTAAATCCTGTTGCTGGTATCTGGAAGTGAAGGTTTCCTTTGTTTTTATTGTTTTTGTGTGATTCTCTGTCCCTGACACAGGACTGGTAGCCTCCTGTGAAGATAGAGGCACTTAACATGCTTTATCTGGCCTGTGATATGCAATTCCTAGTAGGTGAGTCTACACCAGTTCAGCCAAAAAACCTATGTGGTCATCCAAGACCTTTTTCTGCCTCATACAAGTTCTATATATGAATTAGATCGATGATCTGCAAAAGATGGCCCATGGGTCAATATCTAGCCAACAGCATGTGTAAATGAAGTTTTACTGGAACACAGTCATGCTTATTTGCTTACGTATCACCTGTGACTGTTTTTACATTACAGTTGCAGAGTTGCGTAGTTGTCACAGAGATCATTAAAGTCTTGACTATTTACTGTGTGACCGTTTATGAAAATTTCACCAACCCTTGAACTAGGTGTTTGTTGGTTTCTCGGTAACTTATAACTATTTGCAAAGACTCATGAAAATTGATGATTCCTTGTTCTTATGAATAAAAACTGTGATTGTCATGCCTTCTGCAAAAACTAATAAATAAGATGACAGTGGCAGCCATCTTTCCTCAAATGATATATGAGACTGTAATACCTGTTAATCTACACTTCTGTGAACTCCCCAGATAATTTCCAGGAATATTGCTTTTGTAGTCACATTCAACCCTGAAAGCTACTCCACTTCCCTTTCCACTCTCCTCCCCCTCTCCCCACATCTCCTGGAAATATTAGATGTGCAAAATAGGCTTAACCTGCTCAAGTCTGTCTATCATTATTTTCACAGCATAGCAAAAGTAAATTACGTGTAAAAATAATAACCATTAGAAGGACGCCAGTGGTCAGCATGTGGGAGCTAAATGACTGTATATGTTTAAACCATCCATCTTTTTTGAACGTCCTTCCTCTCACTTGTGTGTAGGGCCCCAGTCTTCATCTTGTGGCTTTTCCATGTCTTCCCTGTGGCCATCCCCTCCATCATTTCTCAGGATCCAGACTCCACATCTCAAGGGCTGGGCTTACACGGGTGGTGGGGAGGGGTGGTGGTGGCAAGCACCCTGGCTTGGCTGTTTCCGCTGCACAGCCTTTGGTCGTTGGGGCCACTCTTCTGTTGTGTGGACCTGCCTCTCCCTCTCTGACTTTGGAGGAGAATCTCTGCCTAGCTCTGTGCTCTTGGAGACCACGCTCTCTTCCTGGGTGCAGATATCCCTGTGTAACTCTTTCCAAGTCTCTGCCAACAACATGCTCCTGGGTAGTGGCCTGGACATAAAGCAGTCAGCTGCTGCTTTCTTACCCATGTTTATAGATGCTGTGTGAGGCAGGGCCATCTTGGCAGCAGCACACTGTTTATTATGAATATATAGATGCGACACACTTGTGTATGGTGTAAGACTGTGCAGAAAGGGTTAGCATAGCAGACCCAAGACTGCTATCCTTAGAAAGTCCTACTTGCAAGGTGGGCCCATGCCTGGCATCTGGGAATTTGGATATTGGGAGGGTTCTGACCTTTCTTTGTTAAGAGTGGCTCACTCTTCCTAAATCATGCAAATAATATGGTTCATACCACACATTTGCTTTCCTTGGCACGGTAGGCAGAGGTGCCTATGTGAACAGCCCCTAAAAAGAACCCTGGACATTGAGCCTCTAATGAACTTCCCTGGTAGACAGCATTTCATACATGCTGTCACAGCTCCTTGCTGGAGGAATTAAGCGTGTCCTGTGTAACTCCACTGGGAGAGGATTCCTAAACTTGTGCCTGGTCTCCTCTGGATTCTTCCTCCTGCACTTGTCCCTTTTCTGACTTTGCTTCGTGTCCTTTTGCTGTAATGAATTTTAGCTGGGAGATCACCTAGCGAGTCATAGAACTTGGGAATGATCCTGGGTACTCTCTCCTGACACAAGGGCTTATTCTCAGGGCTAGTTCTCAGTGTGTCCGGAACTCTGCAGCCTTTACAAATTCAAGCAGACTATCTGCTGTCCAGTAGTTCTCCACATGTATTCTTGTGTTCACCTTCTCTTTCCAAAAGCATACACTTGAAACCAGTGAAATAATATTGAGAAGAGCCACTTCCACCAGCTTTATCTCAGCCAGCTATATACTATATAGCTGTATGCACTATAGCGTGTTCTTAGCTTTCACTCTTACCATTTTGGCTAGAGCTGTCTCCTTTTTATCTCTCTGATCATTTTGCATAGTAAGAGGCCCTCTGCAGTCTCTGGGGTTTTTGTGGGAGATTAAAGCAAGCGATGGACAGATACCAGTTCTACTTATGGTGCAATAAATTGGAGGCTGGTGGTTTTCTCTCCTCTTTCTCCGTTACATTCTTCCTTCCTGTGTTCTCTCCACATGCAAATGAGACATTTCTTTGTGTTTCTAGTCATGTCAGACAGTTGGTTTGTACTGATTTCCGACCTGATAAGTTGCTTTTCTAAAACTTCTCCTGATCGTCCTTCATTGGACATGCGGCCTCCCCATTGGACATGCGGCCTCCGGGCTGGTTTCGCTTTAAATGGGGTGAGCTCCTGAGAATGGTCAAGCAGGATTGATCACTGACAGAGCGACTTGCTGATTGTATGACTTTTCTCCATTTGGTGTCTCCTGTCAGCACAGGAAAACATGGTGGAGGGACTGGACTGCAAGGCAAAACCAAGTTCTCGAGCACTTCACAGTGCTGGAGGTAAAACTTATAGCAGAGAACATGTTCCCCAGTGGAGCCCAGTGGGTACATTGAGTCTGCAAATGAATTAACCCAGTAAGTGTTTATTGAAGTTCTTCTATGTGCTGGGGACGTAATGCAAAATGAAGTGGATAAGGATCTCACCTCGGGGAGTGTAAATTCTAGTTAGGGAGACAGGCAGTAGACAAGTTTCATACAGTAATGTCAAATAGTGATAAATATGATAGAAAACGTAAAGTAAAATTAAGAGAAAATTACCAGGGATAGGTTGAGGATGCCTTTGGGATGATTGGGGAAGGCCTTCTAAATCGAAATTGAAGACAGAGGAGACAGCAGGGAGAGAGTCTGGGACTCAGCAAATTTCTTAGCATGTGTGTAGGTCAAAGGGAGGCCAATGTGGCTGGAGTGCAGTGAACAAGGGTCAGAGGGATACAAGCTGAGGTTTAAGAGCTCTACAAGCCAAGTCAGGGGCATTCGTTGGTTGCTCTGAGGATATATTTGTGCTGATAGTGATAGCAGCTGTTATGATCTCTTCTAAAAGGTTACAAAACTTGGACCCTGCTAGTTTCTTTTGACATTTTGTGTTCGGTGGTCACTCAGGTGGCATTAACCATTGGTGCTTCGTCTTTCCCTTCATATCATCAGTCATAGAGTTTGGTTCATCCTGGGACCTCCCATGACTGTTTATCTAGAAGGTTTCCCTCTCAAATTCATTCACCCAGTAGGCTGTGTCAGGCCAGACTGGTTTGGCATAGATGATTTTGTTTTGTTTTGTTTTTGTTTTTGTTTTTGTTTTTTGTCTAATTTGCACAAGGGTTGGATCCACTTAGAATAAATGAGTAAAATAGAAATGTTCCTTTTCCTTGGCAGGTGAGCATTGCCTCATTTAGTGAAGAGTTTTCGGGTTGGGCCCGTGTCTTCAGAATGGGACGTACCTCATGAAAGGTAGAACAGGAAGCAGTACCAGTCCCTCCTAGTTCTCTTTTGGAGGAGAGCAATGAGGAGGAGTGTCATTTGTTCAAGATCCCCTGTTCTTAAGCAAGACATCTGAGACCCAACTTCATGCTCTTGCAAGTCCATCATGTTGTACCAGGTAACAGGAGAGCTTGCCTCTGTTGTCAGCTCTGCTAATGATTGGTAATTTGAACTTGGGCATAAAGCCATGTTCTGGTTTTTGTTTTTGTTTTTGTTTTTGTTTAATTTTTGAAATTAGAGGATTTGGGTTCCCTCTACGGTCTTCCAACTGCAAACTTCTGTGATTTTGATGGAATTTAAGTTTATCCCCTCCCATCATGCCCACTGCACCCCAGCCGGTTCAGGGTCCCTGATATCAGTGAATGGAGTTTTTCTTGCATTAGGATATATCTTCCTCTTTGTTCTTTGCCTGGGGCCATAGCTGGTGGCTGAATTTTTGTTTGGAGGTTACTGTTCCATGGTCAACTCTTACAACCAGCGGTTGTGCTGTAGACTCTCCATGACACACAGGGGGGCTTTATCAAAGCACGTTACATGACTTTCTACTCCTACAGCTCTTTGAAAAGCCACTGCAACTGAGCCAGGTACGAGAGTTAATAAGAACAAGCAGGTACCCGGAAGGCCGTGTTTCAAGGTGGGGTCTCCAAATAGCTTTCAGATGAAGGAGGTCATGGGCCCATATTCACTCTTTGCCAGATATGTGCCTGACTCAGAGCAGATCCATAGTTGTCACTCGTAGAAATAGAAAGCAAGAATGCCTCCAGGGGTATGTGGGTCCTTAATAGACCTTCACACAGGAGAGGTAACCTATTCTCATTTAATTACAATTCATTTTGGACGCTACTGTGCACCCTGGCTCCTTCTGCATGTTTTCATAACATGTATATATGATAATAAGTATATTAGTCATTGAGTGGAACATAAAAATTGAAAATGGATGGTGGATTCATTAAATTGCAAATGACTCCATTATCAGTGGGCACTTGGTTCCAAGCACTAGGTAGTTACTCATGACGTGATTTTCATGTAACTAAGGAGAAGGGGGGACAAGACAAGCCTGCGGGTGTTAATACAAGTAAGTGTTTTGCTCCCTTCTTTTTCATCCCCTCTCTTCCACCTATCTGTCCCTTTTCTCCTCCTTCCCATCCTCTTTCTAGTTCTCCTTCTCTTTTCCTTTAAACTGAAGAAAAATGAGCTGGAAAACAGTCTGTTTGATAGTGGTTAAGCCCCTTGAAGCTACAGTCAGCTGACACGGGGATATGCAGCAGCTCTCAGGTCTGTGATTGTGGCTTTGCTAGAATGAGGTGAGACCCATTTCCATCCTCATTCCCTCACTCTTCCTCCTTTGCATGCAGACTACGAGTGGGGGCCAGGGGAAGGGCTAGACCACACCCTCTGTCAGGTATCTTGCTCTCTTTGTTCTCTTCTCAGGGAACCTGCTTTTTCTTTGGGTTTTTCAGTGTCCAAATGGAGGGAAGGTGGATCTGGCAGGGATTAGTCCTTGGGCCGTTTCACACAGCATTTCCCACTTCCTAAAGAGATCCTGTTCACTTTTCTGTTGTCCTCAACTCTTTTGCCTATGAGTGGGGGGCAAATAGGGAGAGAGAGAGAGAGAGATAATTGTGTTCAACCTTATTTCATGGTGGCCCGGACGTCTGCATGGTTTCAGGCATTAATTAAGGACAGCACCTGTTGCCTAGCCCTATGGATCTTAGAATTAGTGGGAAAATCTCCACGCTGGCAGTAAAGTAACTCTTCATTTTAATGTTTTTGTTTTTATTTTCATCTGTTTCCGAGTCTTTAACATAGGGTCTCAGCATAGGATTTTGTTGGGATGATGGTTGTTTTTTGTCTCAGAAACCACAAGGGTTAAATATTTAGGGTATGCTATTCATCTTTCTGAGACAAACTTATAAATATATAGTCTAAAAAAGGATTTTTATCCCAGGTACATTCCACTTGTCAAGTTCTGTATGAGGGGATTATAGTCCTGCATGCTAAGGGTTGTGGTTTTATGAAAGGTCTAGATATATAGTTTTGGATACCTCATACGTTGATTGACATTTGGTGGCTCTTAAGGGGTTTGAAAATGCCAGAAAAAGGCAGTTAGAGACTTGGAGTGGCTAGAAAAATCTAGAAATTATGGTTAAGGTACTTATAAGTTGAATATAGCCATAGTAGAGCTGGATCGTGCTAAAAATATATGTTGAGGCTGGCAGTGGAATTGAGAGTTCAGTGGGCCCAAGTCAACTACATGGCTTTTCTTAGTTGGGCAGGGAAAATACAATCATTACAAGTCCTCTTTCAGTAATTTCAAAACATTAGCGCTATGAAATAGGATATAATTGGAAAGAAATCTTCATGATGTCGAAAATATTTTTACCCCTGATTGGCCTCCTCTTTTAATCTCTTTTTTCTGTCTCTTAAGGGGTAGTTTCATTATCATTTTACTAAGAGTATTCATTCCATTTCGACATATCGTACAGATTTTCTCCAGAGATTACAAGAGCAATAGTAGTGGCCTGATAGTGGCTTGTCAGTGATGTCAGTGGCTTCAACCAAACAGGAAAGGGCTGTTCAGAGTTTCTGTTGGAAGCATTAAGAGTACTGTTTGGGCAGCTCTGATACACAACCCGAGTGGTTTCGGGGAGCTTGAGTTACACCAAGTTGCACTTTGTTTTTCAGCTAAGTCTTTACACAACAAATGCTCTCTTATCTTAATCTAAGTTCTGCTTAAAGATTGGGAGATGGGCTAGATGGTTTCACACCATTCCATCCAGATCATAGGAATTTATGGGTTTATTATTTGCAGTAGGACCCAAAAAATGACTGCAACTTTATTTGAGAGATAGAAAGAGAGTGAAATCATTTGGAAGCGAAGAGTGGTTCATCTAGTAATATTTGGCAGCCTCAAGCACATATGTTTGTTCTTATTTGGATTTTGACTTTTTGGAAAAAAGAAATACTGTGATCTTGGCCATTTAGGCAAAGAGGTGGTGTGAAGGGAACAGACTAAATTCATTAAATTTCATGTAGCAGGGTTAGGCAGAGCCAACTGTATTTGAGTTGCTGCGTTTTTTACAGGGCCGTGTTTCACAGAAATGGGGATGGATTCCAGGTGCACAAAAATAACACACAACTTAAAAATTCACTATGATCACATATAACTGTCTGCACTTGGGAGACAATTTCTAGAATTTGTAGGTACTAAATAAACACCAAATAGTAAGTTATTTGGTTTGGTATTGAGGGAATGGCTAGCTCGTTCATTTTTTTCTAAATTTCCTGTTCTTAATATTCTTGACTTCAAGTTTTTATTGGTAGAAGGTTAAATATTCGTGGGTTTTTTTTCCCCCCTTTTACAGCATATGACTAGAACTTAAGGTTCTTTTGCCTCCTCTCTCTTTTTGCTCCTTTCTTGTTTCTCCCTTTCACCCTTTGAAATTAATTTTAATACTTGAAAGAAAAACCGCTTTCCTTATAGCTCATAGAGTATATGACAGACAGTAAAAAACAGAATCTTTTTATACAGCTGACTCTATTCTGCAGATGTTGTCATCTATTTCATGTAACCTCTCATTCTTCTGTTATTTATTTTACTTTGCTAAAATAGCCTTGCTATTTGATTAGGTAAAGAAAACAAAACTCTGTATTCAAATGGTAAAAGCTCTGGAATCTAGAAAAGGGAAGGTAGATGAAAATTATTTCCCAAACTGATAAATATGAATAAATTATACTTCTGCATTTGACAGAATTCATAGTTTTTCTGTAAATGCAGTGTAGTTTGGCGGGAGGACTTTCAGTATGGTGAAAGGAGTAGCTCGGTAGACCTTCTTCCAAAAAAGCAATGATAAAACTGAACAAACTTGTCAAATATAATCATTTCAGGGCTTCGGGAATTGACAAAAGGCGTATATTAAGTTGAGAAGTGATAACTTGTGAAAAACTCATGAAGTCTGTATAGAAACAATGGTATTCATAGCCTTTTTGCCTGGAGTTGCTGCCATTCTGTACTCTGGCTCTGTCAGCAAGTACTTCTAGCAGGGCAGGGCAAGGTGAGAAAACTAACAGCTTCATCGAGAGGTAGAGAGAGATTTGACTTGATTTGGAGTGGAGCACAGAAAAATCCCATGTCTAGTCAGTAACAGTAGTGATCTTGACAAACAAGTATGAGTAGCACTGGCTAAACTAGACTGAGGCTGCCTTCTAGTTTGAGACAAGCGATGACCCAGAAAACTAGCTAGATATTTAGTATGGAAATCTGGGAAGTAATTCGTAAGGAACTTTGATAAGCTCTCCATGAATCTGCTTAGGAGAGACCAGAGAGAACCAAAGCTGTCCATGCATCCTTAGCTGACCATGAATCTGGGTGTGTACACAGAGGAAACACAAGAGGGTATGGCAGAAAATAAAGGCTAGATAGTTTCAAATACTACTGAATTTTGAATGTTCTACCCACAGGCACAGAGATCTGTTGGAACTCTTACTGACTTGAGGTGTTTGTTTATAACCTGTGACCAATTATTGGCTGACTACTGAGCTGTGCAGACACAGCGGTGAGCCCTGGGACTCTAGGCTTAATAAAAAAGAAATGAGAATTAGAAACCAAACCAAAACCAAACAAACAAACCCGAACAGAGATAACAACCAAAAATTATGGAGGAAGCAGATTCCACAGATTTAATCTAGACAGATTGCTAAACAAAATAATAGCAACAAAAACTCTTGGGAGAAGTCAGAATCTAGAGCTGCTACAATGTATATCCAAAATATCTAGTTTCAGCAAAAAAATATGAGACATGCAAAGAAGCAGGAAGTAATCTAAAATAAGGGGGAGGGAAGGGAAGCAGTTAATTGGAACTGTCTGTGAGTGGGTCCAGATCTTAGCTGACAAAGCCTTCAAAGCAACTGTTATAAGAACTAAAGGAAAGCATGTTTTAAAAATTAAAGGAAAGTATGATGACTTTAGTAAGTAGAAAATCACAACAAGGAAAAAGTATAAAAAAGAACAAAATGGAAATTTTTGAGTTCAAAACTTAAGTAGCTGAAATGAAAATTTTATGTAAGGGATTCATGACAGTATTTGAGATGTCGAAAGAAATAATTAGTGCACCTGAAGATAGATAAACAGAAATTACCCAATCCAAGTATAAAAAGAATGATGAAAAACAGAGTCCCAGCAAATTGTGTGAATTCAAGCATAAGGATGTATGTGTAATAGGGGCCCCAGGAGCAGGAGGAAGAGAAAAGAGGGGGCAGAAAACACATTTGAAGAAATAATGACTGAAAACTTGCAAAATTTGTTAAAGAACATTAATCTGACCAAGATGCTCAGTGAACCCAAAGTACTATAAACACAAAGAGGTTCACATGTAAACACATCATAGTTAAGCTGATGAAAGACAAAGAGAAAATCTTGAAAGCAATAAGAGAAAAACAGCTCATCACATCAGAAACAATGGAGACTAGAAGACAATGGTATACAAAGTGCCAGTTTAAAAAAAAAATCAAAACTAACACTAATTCTTTTTCCAGCAAAACTGTTCTACAATAGTGAAGGCCAAATGAAGATACTCTCAGACAAATAAAAGACTCAGAGTTTGTTGCTAAGCAGACTTACTTTATAAGAAAATGTACAGATGTAGTTCTGAGTTTCTAGGTGTTGGAAGCTATTTTCAATATGACATAAATTCAGGGCCAAAGATGAGTTTGGATGGGCTCTTGTAGTCTCTTTTGATTAAATGTGATCAATAGTATACCAAAGAACTGAGTCTAGGCTGGGAATCAGGGAAGGGGTGGTTTTTCATGGTGGTGTTAGTGATGGTTGATTGTGGATAAGTGTGTGGGGCTGTTTGTGTTTGGTTTGTAGGGGCACAAATTGGAATTGGGGCCAGATGGGTAAAAGCCGAGATGATTTCAAAGTAACAAAAAGCATGAAAGCAGTTTCAGACTACCTTCCCTCTGAATGAGGAAGGCAAAAGAAGAATAAAAGAAAAGAAAGTGATGTTTAAAAAATGAGTGTTCCCCTTTCCTCTAAAAGAACGATGTCCTCATTTAAGAATAATACATTTACCTAGGTATTTCTGAAAACACTGTGCCATCTTTCCCAGAAACACATGCACTTGTCATTACTTTTTCTCCCCTGGGGTTCATATGTGACCTTTCCAAGTACCAGCACCATCAGCACCATCTTTAATTCACAAAATCTGTGTCAATGCCGTGAGCCATTGTTGTTCTATTTTCTGCGGTGTACAAAAGAAGGCTGATACATGGTCACTGACCTTGAGAAAGTTAATCTACTTGGCTTTGCAGTATTTTTGTGTTATGCTCATGTTTACACACACAGACACACCCCAGTTAGAGGACGAAGTGAACACAAGACAGTTTTAGATTGTGCATTACAGATTAAAATTTTTTATAGAACTTCACAGGCAGCCCGAAGGTGTCTGTCTGAGCTGAAATACTCTTGCAGTTTCACAGGTGAGGGAAGAGTGGGAGCTAGACCTGCAGGCTGGATAGGATTTTGAAAGTTACTTGCGTGACCTTCATTAAGTTGAATAAACGAAAACAAGGTTTATATTTAAGGTTTCGTAGCTCTTTGATTTTGTTTTATTTTTTTAAATGGAGTGCATCTGCATTAGGATCTTTATTTCAGTCAGATGAGCCACATATGTTGGTATAGATAGTTGCACCTTCTCTTCAGACTTCACAGTGGTAGGGCCACGCCAAACAAGAGTAGCATCTAAAAGAACTTTTAGAATTCTTCTCCTTCTCTGATCTAATATTTAGATAATAATATCTAATATTTATTCCCTTTCTCATCTTTTATTCCTTAAGAACTTCATATTGGATATGTACAGACCTCATCAAAAAAAAAAAAGTTTTCACTTCAAAGCCATCTTTTTTTAATCCCATAGTCAGTGTCCAAAGGCCTCCTTGGGCAGTGTCTCTTTCCTGCAGCAAACACTCACCCCCGGAACGCATAAATCTTGCTTCTTTCTAACAGGCTTCTCCCTGGCTTTCCCTTTGCCTTGTGCTGAGCTTAGGTGGAACCTTGTGAATACTCTAAGCTCATAGCGTTCAATTTTGTGGTATAGTTGTGGAAATTATTAGTCATTACTCTTTCTTTTGCAGTTCTGCAGCAGAGGTTACTATTAAATTAGTTTCTGTGTTCTAGTGAACAGAATGGAAGTAAAGTGAGATTAATTTCTTACACTTCCGGTAGGTTGTTCACTGTAACTTTTGCAAGAAGCAGCCATTCTCTGACCCTTTGGTTTGTGACCTCTGCATGATGCTGAAAAATGAAAAATTTTCAGTTAGTTCTCCTGTTTCTCTCACTTAGACCATTTTCTCTTTTCAATGCTTATTTTGGAGCATATTGTTAATTGGAGTCAAGTGGTTTCTGTCAAAGCCTACAAACAGGGAGCAGTGAATCACAGCCTTTCTTGTGTGTCATGCAGGGGAATTATTTCTTGGAACTGTTGACTTTTTTGCACACGTGCATTTACATTTTAGAGCAAAGACTGTTATTTAAACCCCTCTTAGCTTTGGGCCCACCACTATAAGGGATACCTAGATGCAGTCGGTGGCCAAGAAAAACACTTTACCTACAGATTGTACTTAGCTCTGAGATTATAATGTCCAGAATAAAGATCGAATGTCTGTTCTTTCTCTGCTTTTGTAATCAGCCTAAACTGAGGGAACCCCTAGCATAGTCAGCCTACAATGAAACATGTGACATTGGAAGCCATTGAAGCTACTATAATTTGAGGTGCTTTAAGGCGTGTATGAGTTTGTTGGAGAATAACTCTTTCCTCTGAAGATGCTCGGCAAAGGGTTACTAAGTGGAGA
Source organism: Pteropus medius (assembly GCF_902729225.1). NCBI lineage: Eukaryota > Metazoa > Chordata > Mammalia > Chiroptera > Pteropodidae > Pteropus > Pteropus medius. The sequence goes on from NW_024345601.1 coordinate 15,607,136, forward strand.
TTAGTAAAGGAGAATAATGTTCCTTCATCTATATTCCTGAGTCATAGAGAAAGCATACATTTTTTAAAGCAACTTAGCTTAATTTTTATGTGAGAGGAAAATTGCATGTAATGCAAAGGCGCAGATCTAAAGTGTACCATTTGATGAGTTTTGATAAATGTGTACATCCATAAAACCAATACCACAGGCGAGATACAGAACATATTCATCACCCTAGAATGTTCCCTCATGCCTCCTTGCATTTAGTCTCTCTCCCCCACAGGCAATCATTGTTCCAATTTCTATCACCGTAGATTAATTTTGCCTGTTCTTGAACTTCATAAAAATGAAATCATACAGTATGTACATTTTTGTGTGTCTGGCTTCTTTCAGCATAATAATTTTGAGATTCATACATGATGTTACATATATCAGTAGTCTGTTGTTTTTTTTTTTTAAGTCACAGAATAGTATTCTGTTTTATAAACATAGCACAATAGAATTATCTCTTTCCTGATAATGGACATGTGAGTCATTTCCAGTTTGAGACTATTATGAATAATGCTGCCAGAAATACATGAGCCCATCATTTCTTCTAAATAGTAGACTATATGGCTATAAGTTGTTCATAATCTTTTATTCTTTTAACATCTATAGGATTTGTAGTGACATCCTGTTTCAATTCCTAATATTGCTTATTTATATTTTCTTGATCACTTTTGCTGGAGGGGGTTATAAATTTTATTCTTTCTAAAGAACTAATTTTAGCTTTGTTAATTTGTCACTCGTCGGGATTAAATCAGAGAAGCAAAACCACTAAGAAATGATGTATGTGTGTGCGTGCATGTATGCACACAACTGTTTGTATACTGAGGGATTTATTAAAGGGCTTTGACCTTACACAATTGTGGAATCTTGTTTAACAATTTCTATAAGGCTGTTATCTTCGTGTCTAATGCTAGAGCTTGAAACCCACAGGTCAGGCAGCCAGGAAGGGGAAATAAATATTAAGTGGGAAAAGAGTAAGAACACAGTGGAATTTACAGTATGAGCCAGAATCCATGATGACAGACTTTTTTATAAAGCACCAGATAGTAAATATTTTAGCTTTATAGACCGTATGATCTCCATTGCAGCTGTAACTCTGCCATTGTAGTGCAAACACAGCCATAGACAATATGTAAGTGAATGGCATGGCTTTATTCCAGTAAAGCTTTATTTATCAAAATAAGCAGTGGACCGGATTTGGCCTATAAGCTGTAGTTTGCCATCCCTTGTTCTAGAGATTTATACCTTCTTATCACAGTCTCCTTAGAGTTAATGTTATAAGCTTCATGTTTAATTCCATTAATTCCCCATCCTTCGTACTGTAGTTGTTAAATACCTTACATCGACAAATATTTTAAACTTCACTATACCTTACTATGATTTTTGCATCGGACAGTCAGTCAGCAAAGAAATTAAGAAAGGAAAAAATGATAGTCTTTTATATTTACCTGTATGTTAACATTCCTGATACTTTTCATTCTTTTCTATAGTTACAGGTTTCCACCTAATGTCATTTCCCTTTCAATGCAAAGAATTTCTTTTGTTTAATTTTTGTTGTGCAAGTCTGCTGGCAGTAAATTCTCTCTTCATTCTGAAAATGGCTTTTTAGGACAGGAATTTTTTATGGATAAAGGTGGAGAATTCCGGATTGACCGTAGCTTTTTTTCAGTACTTTAAAAGTGCTGTTTCTTTGTTTTCTAGCCTCCATCTTTTTCAGATGAGAAGTCAGGTGGTATTTCTATCTTTGTACTCTTTTATGTAATGTGTCTCATGTTTCTCCTGCTGCTTTCAGTGTTTTCTCTTTATCTTTGGCTTTTAGCAGTTTGATTATAATAAATGTAATTGTCTTTGTATTTATCTTGCTTATCGTTCACTGAGATATTGGATCTGAAGTTAATGTTTTTCACCAAATTTGGAAAGTTTTTTACTATTATTTCTTCAAGTATTTTCTCCATTTTCTCTCTTTTCTACGTCTCAGCACCACTTTATTTACACAGTCTAGTCTGCATGATCTTGTCCCTCAGGTCACTGAGGCTCTGCTCTTTCTTTCGCTCCAATATTTATTTCTAATTGTCTTTTTCAGATTGAATAATTTCTATTTTTTTCAAGTATACTGATTGTTTATTCTGCCATCTCCAAGCTGTTGTCAATTCTGTTCTGCGAGTTTTTCATTTTAGGTGATAATACTTTTCAGTTCTGGAATTTCTGGGTTTTTTGTTGTTGTTGTTAAGTTGTCCTTTGTCTTTAATTATGTTTATAATAGCTGCTTTAAATTTTTTGTTAATTCCAACATTTACACGAACTTGGGATATGTTTTTGTTTACTGCCATTCTTGACTTTGGTTCACATTTTCTTGTTTTCCTCATGTCTAGTAAGTATTACATATTGGACGTTACGATGCTGTGTTATAGTTGATTTTTGTTCTAGCAAGCAGTTAATTTACTGACTGACCACCTTCAACTTACGAAGACTTGATTTTATGGTTTGTTGGGTATGTCTGTTTCAGTTTTCACCCTAGTCATAGAAATTCTTAAATCCTGGGCCTTTCAGAGATTTCAGTGGAAAGTCGAAATGTTAAGCAAACCCCTCCATTTTGTTGGGATTCAAACTGACTTCCCTACAGTGAACAGTAGCTGAATCTCTGAACACCTTTAGAACTTTCCTTAAAGTCTCTCCTACAAATGCTCGGCTTTGGGGTCATTCTAGGATTTTCAGGTAGTTTACATGCAGATTTGGAGGCTCCCTTTCTTTGGCCCCCACTCTTTGGAACTATCCTACCTCCATTTCTAGCCACCTTGATTACCCAGACTTAATTATAAGACTAGAACCTTTTGTTTACCTTCTGCTTACCTCCCACCACCGAGAAGGGGCAGCCCCTTCAGGGGCAAAGCTGTATAAATGTGACTCTTATCCAGTGCAGTTCTCTTTTTTTAAGGATCAGATCTCTTCTAGTATCTGCCCTTTCTCCTTACTGTTTGTAATTGTCTTATTATAAGTTTTGTCTGTGGGAAGATCATTCTCATATAAGCTGCTCTGCCATTGCCAGTATATAATTTCTCAGCTTTGATTTATAAAGAATCCCAAGGTAAATTAATCACATAGTTCCCGCACAAGTGCTGCAGTTTTGTAGTCTGCCCTGCTCAACAGTCTGGGTTATTTCTTTCCACAACTATGACTTTCTCCTGCCATTTGGTATGTATGCCAACTTTTTCTTGCTTTCGATACAATAATCGTTTCCGAGTTGGCAAGGAGAGTGAGTTTTTAATGACAGCTCTCCTTCTGCTCTGGACACCATGGCTGGAGAGGAGTGAGTGGTTGAGTGAGTACAGTGTCTTCTGGATCGTAGTATGGTAGAGCGGGTATCCGGTGAAGACCTTCAGGTAGTAACTCAACCACCAGAGGATCAAAGCCATCTAATAACTGACTCAAAAAACAAAGTCCGGTCTGGGAATAGACTCCTTTCTAAAACAAATACCCAAACATTTGAAAACCTTTGAGTATCATACTGTAAAGAACTTATTCACACACTTAACTAGCCATTTCTATTGAATAGATAAATAGCATTCCAGGATATCACATAACATTTAATAACATGCACATTAATCTCTCCACTTCACAAGCTGAGTACTAGTGTCCAAATTTACATAGTCTTAATACCAGGCATGTTTCCTTAATGCAGAAAGGAAAACCTGCTAAGGGCTAGAAGAGGTAAAAGGAATTAAGTTATAAGACAGCCTGGGTTTTGAGAGACATCCCTAGCCAAGAACATATCTAGCAGGCGTATGTTTTCTGACAATGGGCTTACAGATTTAATGCAACTCTGGATAAATCAAATGAAACCTAAAAATAAGTAGCTTTCAGCCTTTCTTCCAACGTATGCAAAGGCTTGGTGTACTTTTGGGTGTTCTCAATCCTCTAAGTCTCCAGCTTCTTTTGTTTTCTCTCTACTTTTTCTAGTACCAAAAACTTATTATCAAGGTGTCATCTTAATTCTAAATTAAGTTTTCCATGCTAAAAAGGGAGAAAGGAGGCTATAATCAAGCAAACAAAACAAAATGAATCACTTGGTTCATATGAGAGAGTGAAAACAAAAATTTATCTTGATTTCCTATTAAAAAAATAATCAGAGCACCTCCTCATTGCCTGAGGATGTCTGGGTATCAGTTGGAATCCTCGTTCTTTATCAACAGCCGCATAAAGGCTTGTGACAGGTGATTCAGAAAAGGGGCACTGTGTGATATGACGAGAACATACATTTTTGGCAGTTCGTACAACCAAAATAGCCTAGGGATATTGCCTGCCTTCTACAGTTATTTTGTATTTTTTCCTTTTCTTCAGTTTCAAGAAAGAACTAGACATACACACAAACACAGTTATATATTTCTCTAGTTTCCTTAAAAAAATTCAAACCCAAAGCACCTTGGATAGTTTGATAAGAAAAGTCAGAAATGTGTGAGCTGTGCTTAACCCAGTCATGTTTTAGAAGAAAAATTGAACCCCTTGTTGTTTGAGGGGTCGAAGAAAAATGTGCGTGCTTCATGTTCTAGGGCGTGCTGCTGTTACAGTAGAGTAGCTGCACGATGCTTCTTTCCCTCTGCCAGGAAACTGCGTATGAGGAGAGGGGACATTGTGAAAGGCTGTGCCCTACCTTGCTTAGTAGAGAAAACTAGGTGTAAAAATTGCCTTAGGCCCCAAAGTTAAGAATATGATATAGTTTTGCAGGTATAATCATGAATTCTTAATATCTGCTACCTACTTCTCAGTATATTTTCTTAAATCTAAAATGACAACTGAAGATGCATCAGAATCGGTCAGGACTCTATATTATTTTAATATATATATACAGAAACTTTTATCCAGAAATAGATACTGGTGAACTTTTTGATGTATAAAATTACCATTCTCCCAGTTTAGTGACTGTTAAGCCCATTTGTAACTGGCTGCATGCAATATAACCATGTGGAATATTTTATGTCCCTTACTTTGTTACTTCAGATGTTGGAGAACATTTGAAGAACATTTTGTGGCAGAAGGAATGATAGCAGAAATTAAGTATAAACTTACAGAATATGGCATTTACATAAAGATGAATACATGTAGATTTGTGCATAAAAAGAACTCATCCAAATGATATTGCAAACTCAGTTTTATCTTCCAATCTCAGAGCTATTAGAATATACAGTATATGCTGTTGTGCTGTTGATTTAAAAACACCCGAACTTTTTCCTTCCATAAATCCAAAGTATCTTAATCATTCACTATATCTTACACTCCACCAGGCATGGTGACATAAAATGGATCAGGGATGGGTAACACAGACACAAAGAATATACAAACAGTAGGACAAGTATATTGAACAATAAGGTGAATTGAGCGAATGAGAGCTAGTGTGAGATATTTCAATGTGATGTAGGCAATCTCTCTCATGTTTTTATCTCCCTCAGCATTCCATATTTGACTTCAAAGGTTGTGCTGAGGGTGATATGAAACAATAAATGAGCTCCAGGCACAGTACCTGGCCCAGAAAGAGTAACTCAGATGTTAGAAGGTGTTGATGATTTTTTCATTGCATGTGGAAACATTAGCTCCGGAAGGTTCGGTTGCTTGCCCAGGTCATCCATCTGGTAAACAGCAGAGGGATAATCCCCGGAGAGATCTCTTAGACACCTCTATCCTTTCCAGCATGTACACCACACTAGCTCTTATTCACTTCACTCACTTTTTCTAGCGTTTCTACTGCTGGGGTTGGAGGTGTCAAGTACATACTTGAAAATACCAGGGTACCGGAGTATGCTCTCTCTTGGAACATTTTACAGTGTCAATTCCAGGAGCAGGAAAGTATCTAGTATGGTGGCCAGTGAGGAGAAATGGAATTTTGGAGAAGATTGATCTACTATTTGAAGATTGGCGAGGCAAGATTTTTATAGCTTTATAACTTTAGAAGCTGATGCAGTGCCATTTTTTTTTTTTAGCATATTTCTAATCTCATCATCTTTTGTATTGACATATAAATGACATATAGTACCCTATTAATTTTAGGTGTATATCATAATGATGTATATTATGAACTTTTCCCCATGAGAAATCTAATTACGATCTGTCACCGTACAAAGTTAGGGATACTCAACTCCCAGGCTGCAGACTGGTACCAGTCCTTGGCCTGTTAGGAACAGAGCCTCACAACAGGAAGTGAGTGATGGGTGAGCTGCTCCCCAGCACTAGCATCACCTCCTCAGCTCCACCTCAGATCATCAGGCATTAGATTCTCATAGGAGCACTGGTCCTGGGTGCCAAAAAGGTTGGAGACCATTGCTCTAGGCTGTATATTATGTCTCCATGACTTGTTTATTTTATAACTACGAGCTTGTACCCCTTAATCCCCTTTACCTATTTCATGCAGTCCCTTAATTCTCCCCCTCTCTGGTAACTACTAGTTTTGGTTCCTGTATCTATGGGTCTATTTCTGTTTTGTTTGTTGGTTTGTTTGCTTGCTTTTTTGTTCGTTTTGATTTTTAGATTTCCCTATGCAATGTCATTTTGGAAACACATCCGGAAATTTGAAAAAGATTTACCAATTGCTTATGAAGTAGGCACCAATGAGAGTTTATTTAAATGAAAATTGGTCTTAAAAGATTGATTTAAGAAAGGCATTAGAAGCTGCTATAAACCAAAGAAGGGGTTGAACACTCATATTTTTATAGACCCATGCTGGAAAAGTAGCTTGGGCTTCCTTACCAGTGAAGGACCACTTTTGATTTCTTAACGATTTACAACTTTAGGTATAAACTGTATTCAGCTATAAAGATTGTATGCAGTAGTGTCTTTTAAAGTACATATGGTCAGACTTTTATCCTCAAAATGTGGCTTTTGCTCTCTTTTTTTTTTTTCTTGGATCTCACTTTTTTCAGCATGTTGCTTCTCTACTCAAAGACTCTCCATTACTTTCCCAATGCCATTGACCCCTACTGCACGAGTGTGTGAAGCTACCTTCCTGTTTCCTACAGTGGTAAATTTTCTCCTAAGCCTGGAATACACAATTCTGTACTGTATGGTTCCAGCTTAATCATTCCAACCTTATTTCTTACTACGCTGCCCTAAGTCCTCCGCTTTAGCCAAAAGCGGAGGACTTAGGCCAGCATAGTAAGTCCTCCTGATGATTGATTAGTTACTGTTACCCACTGGGGGTACATTTGCTCTCATAGAAGAATACTCTGAGAGTTGAAATATAAGACAAAAATCTGTTTTTCACCTTCTTCAAGTGTACCCACCTTATTTCACCATTTATTCTACTCGTTCTTGACAGCGACTAACCATTAGAATCACCTGAGGTGAGGGGAACCTAAAAATAAGGCAGTGGCTAAACCATTCCCCAGATCATTGAAGTCAGAATCTCTGGAGGGTGGGGTACGGTTTTAAAAGCTCTCCTAGTGATTTAAATATGCAGAGAGGTTTAGAAGGGCTGATTTATTCTGTGTCCTTGGCCAAGTTACTTAATCTCTTTGTGACCTTGGCCAAGTGTCTTCTATAGAATGGGGATAATATTATGTAATTACCTCTTGGGGTACTGTGAGGATGGAGTGAGATAATCCAGGTGCATGGATTATAGTAGGAGCTCAAGGCAGGTGCTCAGTCTTTGTTGGCTGTCATTATGACTGTTCTTGCATTCGCTCATCTTCCATGTTCTCTCCTGTCTACTCCCACTTGTACTTTAAAGCTCAACTCAAATCCCACTTGTCTGTTGATAACTTAAGGTCCAAACTAAGCTGCTAACAAAGAGACCCAAAAATACAGTGCTTAAATGAGGCAGGGTGGTTTCTCTTCCACACGATAACCCAGCAAGCAGAGTGGCTCTTCTCCACACTGCCGATCAGATTTCCTGACCTTTCTCTTTGGCTGGATCATCACACATCCATCTTCCAGCCCATAGGAAGCGGGGTCAGAACTGTATACTCAGCCAGGTAGATTGTCCTGAAGTTAGAGATTACTGTAATTTGCTCTCATATCCCCTTGGCCTGAATGCATGTTCAGCTAAAAATTCTGTTATTGTCACGTGAAGGGTAATGAGATCTGGGAGAATGGCAAATGGCCTGCCAAAACCAGGCTGCTGCAGTCTGCTGCTGCTTCTTGCCTGGTCGTCTTCTATCTTTGTTGCTGGTCCCATTTCTGTATTACACTGAGCTGTCAACTTCCTTTTCTGGTGTGCAACTTTTAGGTATATTCTAGGCTCCCTCAAGGGAAGGATTGTTTTTTATTCTTCTGTATATTTCTTGGGAAGGTACTAAAAGCATTGCAGATGCTCACTCAGGTGCAGTATTTGTTGAAGGAATCAGTGACAGGGTGTTTTGTTTCTTTGTATTGAAATAATTTGCTACCATACAATTCATCTGTTGAAGTGTACGTACAATTCATTGGCTTTAAGTATATTCACATAGTTGTGTAACCATTACCACAATCAATTTGAGTACATTTTCATTGCCTCAGAAAGAAATTCTGTACCTGTTAGCTATCACCACCCTCCTTTTAACCTTTCTTTCCGCAGCCCTAAGCAACCACTAATCTACTTTCTGTCTCAATAGATTTGCCTCTTCTGGTCATTTCATGTAATGTAAGGTCTTTCATGACTGCCGTTTTTCACTTAGGTTAATTTTTTCAAGGTTCATCCGTATTATAGCATAAATCAGTACTTCATTACTTTTTATGGCTGAATAATACTCCATTGTATGAATGTGCTACATTTCGTCTGTTTATTCATCAGTCAGTGAACATTTAGATTGTTTCCATTGTTCAACTTTTGGCCCTTATGAATAATGCTACTTTGAACTTTTGTGTAGACATAGTTTTTCATTTTTTGAAGTATATACCTAGAAGTGGAATTGCTGGGTCCAATGATACCACTTATGTTTTACTTTCTGAGGAGATGCTAGACTGTTCTCCAAACTAGCTGTATCATTTTGTATTCCTACCAGCAGTATTTGAGGATTCTGATCTCTGCACATCTTTGCCAATGCTTATTCCTCAAAAATTTTTTTTTTATTATAGCTCATTCAGTGGGTGAAGCGGTATCTCGTTTTGATTTGGATTTCCCTGATGACTAATGATGGTGAGCTTTTTTCATGTCAGGAGCGGGTTTTTAACCTCAACTGTTTTCTGCCTGCTATGCATATGTGTTCACAGGTGTGCAACGACCAACCTCTTCTACCTGAATGTTCCTGGAAATCACATATGCTTTTATTGATAGCACTGCCTGGGAGCTTATCAGAATGTGTGTGTATGTGACACTCTTAATGACACTGTCTCTTCTACCGAGATTTTAATCCTAGTCCTCTTTTTAATTCTGTTCTACTAACAAAAGGAAAAAACTTATTAATGCCAACTTAAAAGCTTAATTGGATAAATAACCCTACCAAAAAAAAAATTAACATAGTATGACAAAGGAAAGCGTAAATATATCTAGGGGTATTTGACTGTTACTATGATTTGAAATTTTATGACATTGATTGTCCTTGGCACTGTGTTTTAGGAGTTCTTTTTACCTGTTAGTTGCATTCTTGAAAAGTCGTATGTACATTGACTATTTTCTTGTTGACTTCCTTTATGCCCATAGTATTTTTACATGGGCAGTACTGTAGCTCCAGGTTTTTAGCAAGTGCACGAGGTCCTTGGAGGTGCTCACTTAGTAAGAGAGGAGTGAGAATTTGCCATTATACTCTTCAGTGTTGACTCATCGAATTTCTCGTGCAGCACATGAAGGCGGTAGTGATGGTAGTGGTGTGTGCCTTTTAATACCTAGAAACAATGTGGTGGAAATAATCTTGCCTCAGAAGACAGAGGTCTGGATTTAATAAGCAGAGTGCTTTGTACATGGGAAGTGCTAATGAATTTTATTTAATCAATGAATGAGCAAGTCCTTTTATCTAAGCTTCGATTTTATAAATTAGGGAAAGTAAATAATTTGCTAATATGGCTTCAGAAGTCACTTGCAGCTCTAAAATTCTTTTGCTACAATGAATAAGCATTTCCACTTTCTTAGGTTAAAAAAAAATATTTACAGCCAACTCTTGTCAAAGTGCCCAGCATGCTTCTCTGGGGGGTTCCGTGAGTGGGTTGCGCCCATTACCAGACATGGCTCCCTAGCTTCTTTGGTGGACAGAGAGCTTTCTATTGCCATGGGCCCTGGGGCTGGAATATGTGTGCATGACTCAGTTATAGAAATTAAATCACTTTTTTTTCAGAATGCCAATGTACAGTAGCCCTAAGTGAATATTTGTCAAGCTGAGACTGACACGTGCGGTCATTTTTAATGAGAGATTATATTCCACCATGGTAGATTTCTGTCCGATTTATTGCTATTATTGCTATTAACTCCTGACGCAAGGACAGCTGATGGAGGTGCTGGCAAGAGCTTGGTCTCCAGGCCGAGCGAAGATATTAAGTTCCTGGCTGGCGCATGTATATGTAGATTCCACATATAGGTGATATCGTGTGGTTTTTATCTTTCTCTGACTTATTTTACTTAGCATAATACCCTATAGGTTCATCTATGCTATTGCACATGGGAAGATTTCATTCTTTTTAATGGCCGAGTAATATTCCATTGTATTTATGTATCACTTCTTTAGCCAATTATCTCTTGGTGGGCACTTATGCTGCTTCATCTTAGCTATTGTAAATAATGCTGAAATGAACATAGGGGTTCATATATCTTTTCGAATTAATGTTTTGGAATTATTTGGGTAAATACCCAGGAGTGGAATTGCTGGGTCATGAGGTAGTTCAATTTTTCATTTTTTGAGGAATCTCCATACAGTTTTTCATTGTGACTGCACCAGCTTGCAATCTCACCAGCAGTGCATGAGGGTTCCCTCTTCTCCGCATCCTCGCCAATACTTCTTTTTTGAATTACTGATGATAACCATTCTGACAGATGTTAGGTGATATCGCATTTAATTTGCATTTCTCTGATAATTGGTGATGTTTTCATATATCTGTTGACCATCTGTAGGTCCCCTCTGGAGAAGTGCCAATTCAAGTTCTCTGTCTATTTTTTAATTTGAATGTTTTTATGGTGGTAAGTTGTGTGTTCTTTATAAATTTTGGATATTAATCTCTAATCAAATGTATCATTGCAGATACCTTCTCCCGCTCGTACATTGTCTTCGCGTTTTGTTGATGGTTTCCTTTGCTGTGCAAAATCTTTTTAGTTTGACGAAGTAACATTCGTTTATTTTTTTTTCTTTTGTTTCCCTTCTCCAAGGAGATACATTGGAAAAAAATATTACTAAGAACAATGACAGAGTTTACTGCCTGTGTTTTCTTCTAGGAGTTTTACGGCTTTAGGACTTATATTTAAGTCTTTGATCTATTTTGAATTTATTCTTGTATATGGTGTAAGGTGGTAGTCTAGTTTCATTTTTTTGCATGTGTCTGTCCAGTTTTCCCAGCGCCATTTATTGAATAGACTGTCTTTACCCCATTGTATACTCTCGCCTCCTTCGTCATAGATTAATTCATTATTGGTGTATAAAAATGCAATTGATTCCTGAATATTAACTTTGCATCCTACTACTTTACTGAATTCATCGATCAGTTCTAATAGTTTTTTGGTGGAATCTTTCAGGTTCTCTCTGTATAGTATGATCTCATCTGCAAATAATGACAGTATTACTTCCTCCTTTCCAATTTGGATGACTTTTTATTTTTCCTTGTCTGATTGCTGTGGCTTGAGCCTCCTTTTTTATAACCACATTTTTAATCTTGTTCATCAGTGAAGTGTGGTTATAATTAATTTTAAGTTTGTAGTAGGTGAGTGTTTTATGATAGTTGATAGATGATAATACTTTATAAAACACAATAGCAATACACATCTATGTGTATTGAACAAGGCAGCTAAATCATAAAGGCATCCTTGTACACAATAGATCTTGTATTTGCTTTGTAAATACATTAAGACAGTTAACATATGACTCATTAAGATGTCTCTCACAAAACCTTAAGTCTCTTTTTAAATACCAATAGGTATGAATATCAGTAATTCACAGAGGAGATAGTCGACTTCCCCTCTCCTTGCATCAGAAATGACTCTTTTTTCACTGCTTCCATTCCTGTCATTTTCCTATGTCAAACCCCAGATTCCTTCAGCTGTTTTTAGTGTGTGGTCCAGGATTTGGAGTTCCTGGTTCGGTGATTCTGAGTGAGAGTATCCCACCCCCTTTCCTCTGTGGCATTTTCTGCCCTCTTCACTTCTCTGGACCTTGAGTTCTTCATTCCTTTGTTACATTTGTTCATTAATTTGTTTAAAAATTTATACTATGGAATCACGTGTGTGACGCATGACTTTGGGCCCTGGGCCATAGCACTGAGGACGGCTGTTCTGCATTCCAGGAGCGCTGTACTCAGAGAGGGGGCTCTGCCGATGTGTGCCTCACTCTGTTGTATGTGGTCTCACCTCTCCAATGCCTTGATGATCTCCTCGAGGGTACATACCATGTCTTTAGAGGACACAGCTTTGACATTTCAACACACGGCAAACATCAGGCTTTTGAGAGATTTTTAGCGATTGCAGGCCGAGTTTTTAGGTAGATGCTGAGGATTTTAAAATTTCTCCTTTCCAAACTATAAGGTGATTTCACTTTCTTTTTTGAGAGGATGTGGTTAGTGTACAATGCAATAGTGTATGTAACAGCACTTTAGAAAAGCAGGTAATATATCAAAGGAAGTTATTATCATTTACCTTCATTTCCTGTGTGACCCTTTTTCTGTTCTCACTGTCCTTTTAAGACCATTGTTACCATTTACTTCTGCCTGTACTCTCTCCTCACTTTCCTTCCTCAGAGGCAGAGGAAAGCAAGAGTTTAAAAAAAAAAAAAAAGGATGCCTGGTTCCATATCTCTCTGTCGCTTCCAAATATGTATTTGAAATGCCATTGCCTCTCTCCGCGTGTGTCTCTCTCAATATATATATATATTATATCTCTCTCTTAATATACATATATTAAGACTGTTGGGGAGAATCTGGCTCCACACTCCACAGGAATATCCCACACTGTGTGTGTTTATGACATCTTTTGCCACTTCTGCTTCTGCTATACACGTTTTTCCCTGAAACATAAGCATTTTTGGTAATAGGAAAAGCATTTATTCTCTTAGATTAAACCTAGTGTTGAGTCCCTCCTACATTGCATGGATACTAGTGACTGATAAAACAGAATTTTCATACCTAGGTCATCTGCCTTTGGGTAATGCCTAGTTGACAGTACCATAGAATCAGTACAGAAGTGAAGTTTTTGGTGAAAGATACAACGTGGGCTGGTTTATGAGAGTAAGAAATGAAACTGGTCCTAAACAGTCATAAGAGCTGAGGTTTATTTCTTACATTAACATCTTTTTTTTCCTTACACTCTCACCATTAAAAAAAAATGGTATACTGGAGAACGTGGAGTGAATAGTAGAAAGAACATTCTAGTAATGTGTTTTGGTGGAATCCTGTCTCCTTTCAAAGGGGCTTTGTATACAGTAAGCTAAACCTCCCCTGAAAAGAAGTAACATCAACCTTTTCTGACCTGAAGTTTTGGGTTTTTTTAACCAAACTTAAATTGGAGGCTCTTTGACAGGTAGAAAAATGTTCTGTGAACACAAACTAATAAAAACATTATTTTTTTAGTTTTTCTCATTGAAATGAAAACAAAATGAGGAGCTATCCTCTGAGAGAAGCTGAAACTCCCCTGGAGCTGTGAGGTGATGGAGGATCTTGTCAGGTTACTGTGGTCATGTTCAGGGAGCAGCTCTGCCTCACGCTGGGAAGCTGGCACTTCCTGTTTCTCCCTTTCACAGATCTCTCCTACCCCAGCGCCTCAAGCCATTAAACTGAACTTTTGGAAGTCATTGTGTATTCAAACCCATCACTGTGTAACTAAATGGAAAATTCATCATAAGATAATGGAATTACAGAAGACACCCTGTTGAATTAGTTGACAGACTGCCAGTTGGAGGAGGAGTAAAAACACTGGCCTAGCAGGGGTCTCCCTGCTCAGTCTAGCTCTCCCTGAGCAAAGAGTCAGGCCCAGTGGGTAGTTGGAACATGGGTGTGTTTATTCCGTCAAACAGCACTTACAGTGCCTGGTGATGGAGCAGAAAGACGTTACCTTCCTATCACGTCTTCACAGCCTAGGAGGGGAGATGGACAGATGTAAAGAGAATAGCACGATTGTTCATATCATGGGAGAGACGTGAGGAAGAGGGCCTTACTAAATCCTAACTAAATCCCAGTTGAGCATGGAAAGAAAGGATTAGGAATGTTTCTTCCAGAAGCGATGCCTGAGCTGAGTCTTACCAGGAGGAGGGGTTTTAACCAGGACGAGAAAGGATGGAAAGCAAAAGGGAGTGAGAAGGAGGGCGTTTCTGGCAGAGGATGCCTGAAGGTGTCCTTAAAAAAAGTCATTTCAATAGGTCTTTGCAGAACCGAGGATCCTCATTTTGGAACTCTCATCATAGCAGACACAGGGTCTGCACCTGTTTTTGTAAATAAAGTTTTAGTGGAAAATGGCCACACCCATTCACCTCCCCTGTTGTCTGTGGCTGCTTTTTTGCTACAACCCAGAGTGGGTAGTTAAGACAGAGACCACGTGACCTGCCGAGCCTCAAATATTTACTGCCTGGCTCTTTACAGACAATGTTTGTCGACATGTGGCACAACATATTTTTATTCCTTAAAACTCCTGGTGAAGAGGACAGGACCCACACTGGCAGCAACCGGGGTTTGCTTGCAGGACTTCAAGGACCTGTTAGTTTATTTTATGACCTCGTGATTTCTCTTCACCCCCACACACCACATGTCCAACTCAGTAGCGTCTAGTTTCCATGACTCCTGTCTCTGAATATCCAAAACTGGAATAGTACCTATAATGTGTGAAGAAAGGGGGGCATTTCACTCTAACTGTGCCCTTAAATGTTTGATTACCCCAGCTCAGCTTTTAGACTCAGCTTAATTTCTAGGAACCGCTGCTGCTTTGCTTGGTAAGTGTTGCCAAGCAAAATTGAATTAAAAATAGTGATAGGAGTAGTAGCCATTGAAAAGCATCTCTCTTTTTTGGTGAGGCAGTCCATTTGGTAGTATATTCTGAAGATGGCTGTCCCCTTAAAATAAGTGTGAGAGAGAGAATGTTATTTTCAGAAGTGGCTATGCATTTGAAATATTGCTTTTCTGGATGTAGTGAGTGAAAGTTGTGTCGAATTACATAGCAGACGCCAAAGTTTAAGCACCTGCTGTGGTCTGTGTTATCAGTTTTGGGAGTGCCAGACCAGACTTTTTATAAATGTTAACTTATTAAATAAGAGCTGGATGAAATAGAGGTGAAGTTATTCTCATTGTATAGATGGGAAAACACAGTCTCCTACAAGCTAAGTACCTTCCATGTTAACTACTAAACGACTCTGCTTCCAATCTGTGATAAGGAGGATATTGATTTTTATACTCTAGTTATCCATAAGAAGTAGAATGTTCATTAAAAACGCTAAATCACAGATCGAGGATCTCTATTTCAGACTGTCAAAAGAACTGGTTTTCAAGGGACAGGTTCAACTAACCCCCGCTTCCCGCCCCCGAGCATTAATTTTTGTTTTAGCCCCAGGAGCCACTGACATCACTGAAATACTATCAAATGATGTTGTAGTTTGGGATCTGAATTCTTATTAGTATTTTGTGTAAATAGAAAACTATCAGCAGTAAGTACTGGTGACATTTTCCAAGCAGGTCTGGAAGATATAGTAGTTCTAAAAAGAAAAGCATGTAGGTTTAGGGTTGTCCTAATGTCCAGCTAAAGTGGCCATTCCTAAACAAATTCCGATCATAACCATTCCCTCCTTAAAACCTTTTAGTGCTCTGCCATGCCCTTAGCATGAAGACTAAAGCCTTTATCATGGTGCTTGAGGCCTTTCTGATTTGGGCTCTGCCTGCTTCTGTCTGACCTCTCACTACCTCACACTTCTTCATTCCAGTCAGAGGGTGTCCCTGCAATTGGAACTGTTGGGTAGTTAGGTAGTCATGAGCAATGGGAGTGAAGGCCCAGCTCTGTAACCATTAGAAATGACAAGAATGAAGGCCCCTCCCAAAGACCACCCAAAGACCTCCCTGAAACACCCATTTTATAGTTATAAATCACCCCTGCATCCTGAGGAACAAAGGAATGCAGGGTTGTAAACCAATAGCTGGTTTAATCGGCCACAAGCACTTACGCAGTTAGTGCCTCATTATGCCATCGTTATAATATCATGCCTATGCCCGGAAGTTCATGAATAATTAGACTGAATTCTGGGTAACCGCATGTGCAGTAGGCAGAGAGTTATGTAACAGCCAGATGTCAATCAAAATGACTTCAGGTGCCAATCATCTAAGACCACCTTTGTAACTTCCCTTTACAGCCCAGATATGATACAGACTTCCTCACTTCCACAAGGTTACAGCCCTTGCTGTAACACGCTGCCCCTCCCCACCCCGCCCCCCCCGCAAGCATACTTTAAACCTAACTTTTGTTTCCACTGGGTTATAGTCCTTTTGGTTGTGACCTTCTTTTTCCTTGAAACACACTTTAATAAATCTTATTTTTCCTAACTAAATCTCACTGACTGGTAATTCTTTGCTCCGTTGGCGAAAAGAAACGAGGGGTAACAACTGATTTTAGGTCTCCCCAAAGGTAACAGAATCACCTCAGTTCTTGAACACAATCTCTACCTTGTCCCTTTACCTGGCTCACTCCTGCTTCATCGTCATATCAGCTAAAGTGCTGCTGGATCTAGGAAGTCTTCTTTGACCCTTAAAGACTGGGGTGGGTGTTCTCTTGCCCCTTCCTAACATAATTTCTGCCACACTGTCGTTCAGTTGTTCAGTTGTTGGTCTGTTGTCCACCATTAAACTGTAAGCTTCTTAAAGGCATTCTTTTTACTTTTGACTCCGTAGTTGCAAGGAATAGAAATCCACTTGAGGTAGCTAATGGAAAGGGAACTTACTGAGAGGAAATGTCTGAAGCAGCAAGGAGATCTTCGTGAGAATTTAAGAACTGGGCCCATAAGAGACTCTACCTAGCAGATGTACCTCGTGGCTTCGTGCTCCTCCACACACTAATTCAGTTCCCCTTTCTTTCCATTGCTGGCAGCCTTGGCTCTAGCACATGTCTTCATGAAGCTGCTCGTCACCACAGTTTGTCTTCATAATGCAGCGCATCCCTGTCAGCCTGGTGGAACCCCCTCCCCCGATCTAATGGCTTTACTTCCTGCTCTTTACTTCTTTGTTTTCTCAGTTTCCCAAGTGCAGATTTCCAAATAGCCACTAGGGTTGGCCTGGCTTACACTTTCAAACTGAGCCACACCCATAGGTCTTTGGCCATCCTGTAGGTAGGCCGTCTTTTAGGGCAGGTCCTTGCAGACCTATCAGACCTGTTGCCAGCGGGAAGGGTCAGAACTACAATATAGACTTTTTCGGTTTTTCTCTCTGCTCCTTGCTTTTTCAAGGGTGTTAGGCTTGTGTTTCATAAAATTTATGGTATCCTTTGCTTTTTTTTTGTTCTTTACAGATATTATTAATGGAGCTCAAGAAAAATGTATATTGCCTCCTATGGATGGCTACCCCCACTGTGAGGGGAAGATCAAGGTAAGGCCCTAATGATGTGTATTCATTTCCATCATCCTCAGTCTGCACTAACACCCTCTTCTTTAAAGGGTGAGCGAGCCCTTTAAGGAAGTCACTTAAGGGCTGCTTCAATCCTGCCTGTTTGGGGCTGTGGCCATGACAACCCTTCCCTGCTTATGCCAGCTCCATGGAGTTAGTCAACAATGGCTCTAACTGGTCAGACTGAAAGAGCCTGGGCCGTTTCAGGCGCCTGCTGTGTCTTTGAAGCTGCCTTTCACTTGCTTTCCCAGCCTCCAGTAGGTGATCCTTCAAGGGCCAATGATGAGGGGCTACCATTAGTGTCCAAATTCTCTCTCTCCTAGTCCCCAAGCACCCCACCACCACCACTTTGAGGTCTCCAGACTGTGGTTTAAATGTCACATTTGCATTTGCAGTTGAGTACCTAGAGACACTTGGCCACTCTTTCACTCTTCACATTTTTTAAAAATCCTATTTATGTGGCCAGCTTTTGAAGAAACCACTCCCTGCTCAGTAGTTTCCAGAGAAAAGTTTCAGTTCAGGAGTACATGGTCTCTGTGTGGGACTCACACACGCATACACGCATCTCATTCCTGCACTCATTCACACACTGTGCCGGGACTGGTGAAACTATTTTCCTAAGAGGGGTTTTCAATGCAAGGGTCCCATGAGGCACTCGCTCTTGATAAAACTCTCCTAGCCATTGCCTCCACTGGCTTTGCTGCCCTGTATGTCCCATAGCCTCTCTACTCTCCACACCTGTGCTAAGGCCCAGCTCAAGTCAGCGATTACCTGTGGATCATTGAACAGCTGAGTATCTGTTATCCTGACCTCAGCTTGACTCTGAGCTGAGGCCACAGCTTGTGCCATACACAGGTGCTCACCTTTTCTATCAGCAGATGGGAAGGGCCAACAAGAATGGGCGGTTCAGAGATGTTCTTACCTGGATCTTATTGTTTCAGTGGATGAAAGATATGTGGCGTTCAGATCCCTGCTACGCAGAATACGGAGTGGATGGGTCCACCTGCTCTTTTTTTATTTACCTCAGTGAGGTGAGTAGCTTCTTATGGCTTCAGAGGGGTGGATATGTGTGGTTAGTCTTTTTTGTAGCTGAGCCTGGAATTCTAAAAGCTTGAAAACGTACATTGGTTTTACACAGTAGACCTGATTTTTTTCTTCGTTACTGTCCTCTGCCCGCAAGTCAAATGACTTTTATTTTCTTTGAAGGAAAAACAGGCCTAGCTAACTAATTTTGCCCCCTTAAAAAAAACTGCAGTAAAATACATGTAACATCTTAACTTATTAAGTGTATATATATACTTCAATGGCATTAAATGCATTCACATTGCTATACAGCCATCACCACCATCCACCCATCTCCAAAACTCTTCATCTTGCAAACATGAACCTGTACCCATTAAACAGTAACTCCCCATCTCCCTCTTCTTTCTTCTGGGTCTTTATAATTTTGACCACTCCAGGTACTCATATGAGTGGATTTCACAGTATTTGTCATTTCGTGATCAGTTTATTTCACTTAGCAAAATGTTATCAAGGTTCATCTATGTTGTAGCATATGTCAGAATTTCCTTTCTTTTTAAGGCTAATTGTGTTATATACCACATTTTGCTTATCTGTTCACCTGCTGCTAAACACTGGACTGCTTCCACCTTTTAGTTATTGTGAATAATTCTGCCACCAACATGGGTGTACACATAACTCTTTGAGACCCTGTTTTCAGCTCTTGGAGGTATCTATCCAGAGTGGGATGGTGGAATCATACG
The DNA here is from genome assembly GCF_902729225.1 of Pteropus medius. Lineage (NCBI taxonomy): Eukaryota > Metazoa > Chordata > Mammalia > Chiroptera > Pteropodidae > Pteropus > Pteropus medius. Next base: position 15,626,584 of record NW_024345601.1, read on the forward strand.
GTAATTCTGTTTTTTATTTTTTTGAGGAACGGCCAAACTTTTCTAAAGCAGCTACACCGTTTTACGTTGCAACCAGCAGTGCATGAGGATTCCAATTTCTCCACATCCTTTTTTTCCAGTTTTGGTGGGAGCGTTTGTTGTTGTTGTTGTTGTTAATAGTAGCCATCCTAATAGGTGTGAGGTGCTATCATCGTGGTGTGGTTTGCATTTCTGTACTGATTAGCAATGTTGAGCATCTTTTCATGTGCTTATTGGCTGAGTTAGCTGTTTACTTACAGGTTGAATTACTTATACCTTTTTTTCTTTTTCCGTTTTTTTCAGAGCTTCATTTTTATTTGTATCCTTGAATTTAAATAGCAGCTTTTTTTTAAAGGGCTGCAGAGCATGTTGCAGACCACATGGCATTCAGTGATCTCACTCACCTTTAGGAAGATCAAGGGGATGGAGCAGAGTTAAGACTTTATCCGGGCGAGGTACAGGGGAACAACGGAGTAGGAAATTTAAAACTCTGGCTTCCTGCTCCACCCTTACAGACAGGGGCAGCTCTGGCCGCCCGCCTGTGAAATGCGTGCTGGCTAAGTTCAGAGGATGAGCACGTGGCAGGCTCGTGGTTGCCATTTCTTTTTTATTCTCTCCCCAGTTCTATATGCGGTTGCCTTTTGATCAGTAGTTGATAACTCCCTGGTGCTGCCATGCAGAAAGGAGAATGCCTCTATTATGAGGCTAAATGAAATGCTTTTGCCATAGTTTTTCTTGTGAGACTCAGTTGCCTATTCTGTGTCATAAGGTGACAGACAGCTTTGGGGGATGGAGGCCAAACCAGTAGAGCTATAGGGCATGTGGTCCTGGATTCTGTGGGATTTGTTCCTCTCCTACACCTTTACTTCTCTTTCCTCTGTAAGATTCAGTCAGACTTTTTTTTTTTTTTGACAGGTTGCACCATGGCCACCCCATGGCCATCATGGGAACCGTCAGAGCTAATGGCGGTTAAACTATCACTTGGAAATTAAAAGCACAGAGAATTGGGTGTGTGATGCTCCTCATTAGCAGGCTACTGACAAATTGATTTTGTACCATTTATTTGCCTGTGTTTCTAGCTTAGGTGGCCTGTGGCCCATTTTCTCATTTCCTTCTCCAGAAGAGTAAGGCCTGAGGACATGAATGAACCTTCACTCCAATGAAAAGTCCATTAGAAGCACCTTTCCTGCTCTGAGGGAAAAATTCCTCATTCAGTTTAATTTTCAGAAGTTTTCTTCCCCTTCCATTTGATAGAATTTAGCCAGAGTCCAACTGTGCACCCTGATTGACAAGCTGAGCTAATTTCACGCCTTCCTGAGAGTTTGCATGTAGGGGTGGGCTGCAGCAGTAAAATTAGAGGATTTTCCATTCCCACTCCAGCCTTCCTCCATCTCCCGAGCCAGAGCTGGGACGGTGTGGAAGAATGGTCCAGAGGTTGTTTCTGACCTAATCGCCTTCCTTTGAAACTGCCACCCTCCCCCCACTCGCCTGAAGGAAGGATGTAGCTAAAATGAGAGAAAAGTGGCATTCTGGTGAAGGTAAATTGAGAGGATGTGGAACAGGCTGGGCTGTATAAAGATGTGATGGATCATATATACTTAATATTAGAGGCTTGGTGTTTGGGTTCAGAACCTTTAACCAAATTATTTTTTCTCCTCCAGAGGTGTGGAATGGTTCTTCGACAGCATATTCCGATCTCTTCTTATGCAGAAAACTGAGCTTTTCTTTTTATTCAGTTGAATTCAGTTCAGTGAGCACTTATTGAACAGCTATTCATTGATTGTCAGTAATTACTGAGAACTCATTTTTGTGGCACCATGGTACGTGTTCATTATCTTAAGAAACTAATGGAAGAGGAAGAATGGATGCAGGTAATTGAGCCAGGAGGGTAGAGCTAATTCCCCTGGAGAGAGAACTAGGAACTTCTTTTTCAAAGTTTTAATTTGAAAATAACTTTGAAACTCCATCCTTTAAAAAAAACAAAAACAAAAGTTTCCTTTTTATCATAGCGTCTTAATAGGTGCCCTATCAGAGTTAAAGAATTTCACCCATATGGACACTTTGATTAGAAGTACTGACTTAGAGCCTCATACCTGACTTCAGCTTCTGTTTCTGATGCTTTCTAAACTCTATGCTTTTTGAAAAGTTACTTACCTAACTCGTTGTGTCTGAGGTTTTCCTTTATAAAGTAATGGTTTTAATTTTGTTTAAAAGGATCCTACCGTGAGGATTCCTGAGTGAATATGGGAACATGCTTAGAGTAGAGCCTAAAAGATAGGTGACACTCAATAAGCATAACTGATACTTTTATGATTTTTTATGTCATTTTTTGAGGACAGTTGTGAGGTGTCGTTTAGCCTGAGACATTTTATATGAGACCTTGAATTTATTTTAGAATTTGAATCAACTTCTGCTTCTCATTCACCAATATAATTTAATTTAAGATCCCTTGACTTCTGGTAATGTAGAAGTTCAGCTGTTCCCTTTGACTTCTTTTCTCCTGGAAGGACACTTCCGTTTACATTCAGACTGTGAACTGGTCGTATGGAGCAGCTACACACCCCTGTCTTCGTTAATGTGAAATTATTAGAGATGTTTTCTGAAGCCAGTTAATTACATTCTAGTATTTTTAAAATCCTGGACAACATCTGTGGCACTCTTTTTTGTCTAGTTCCCCACCTCCAACTTGCTTTCCTGACACACTCCGTTTTTTGTCCTTTCATTTAACCCGTATCACACATGCCAGGTTTCTCTTGCAATCTGGGAGACATCTTCATTTGATCGTTTGCTTGATTAACGGATGTACCAGTGACTTAATCTTAATCCTTACTGAAAAGCCAATTCTCATTTCTATCTACGTTTAACTTCAGAACTTTGGCAGATATAAAAAAGGACATGAAATAAAATGTCTCCGGTATAGTGAGTCACTAGTTAAATTGAGGCTTTTAGGTTCAGACCAGTCTTAGGGAATGGCGTTCTTCCTTCATTTTTCTTTTCCCTCATTGTCTCAGCGTGCCAACTTCCACTGAATTATGGAATTATAAACTTCTACTTCTACCCTAACCAATGTGTAGTTTACAGCTCATTTCTGGTAAACCCCAGGAAGTAAAACCTTTTTCCCTTACGTTATCCCCACGATGCTTGTTGTGTGTGTAATACTGTACTAGGGACTGGATATAGTCATCAAAGTCTAGTCCTTGTCCTTGTTGGCGGGGGCGGATTTTAAGAGAAGAATGAAACATTATTTAGCCCACTGTATGCCAGACACCTCAAAGGCACAATCTCATGCAAACCTCTCTCCAGCTCTGAGTGATACAGAGCCAAGTCATAGAGACTCTGAGAGGCTGAGTGGCCTAGTACTTCTGCACTTTTCATTACTGTTGCAACTGAAACAACTCAGCTTAGTGATTTGTCGCCATTGACTTTGCATTCAGTTCTATACTAAAATCCACCTGTATTTGAAATATCGCTCTAATTTTGCTGGTTTCCATGAATCAGTCTTCATTGCTAGTTTTCAAATACTCACAGTTTTGATACCCTACCCCCCAAAAAAGAGAAACAGCATCAGTTCTCCTGAGGACATAACTCATGAAAACCAGGTATTCAGTCTTTCCAAGTGGTGGGGGAGTGAATGAATTAGGCAGCTTTGCATTTCCAGATCATTGGGCAGTTCATTTTCTGTGTCTGTTTTTGTGAGCCATATAACTACTCCAGTTATGGAGACAAGGCCCTATAAAGTAATTACTCTGTCATTGTTTCAGGTATATTAACTTAGCCCTCTGCAGAGCCTTTTACTGCTTTCAGCTTTTATGAAATTCAGAATGAATTTCTTTACCCCTATGATATTATATTGATACATGATGCTGATACATTTGATACTCAGACATTTTTTTCTACTTAATGCAATTATTCTAGCAACTAGCAACCATCATACCCTTCCAGATTTCTTAATTTGTTTGTGCTGTTTTTTTAAGCACTTCTGTTGCCATTGCAAGTACAGTTGCTCTGCAATAATCAAATTGCCCAGTGATTGATTTCTAGATCTCAGGATGTGTACAAGCTTTTGCTTCAAATGCCAGTTTGGATGGGATGAGTGAGTGTGCGTGCAAGTGTATGTGACTCCCTCATAAAGGAACAAAAGAAGCAATTTCATGCTTTACTCATCATTCTGTTTCTTATATGTCATGAACAACAGGCATAAAGGTCTTTGCCTCTTTCTGTTCTCCCTTGGCGATATGTAAAACCAATATTGGCTGAGCATGCTATTAACCTTGAGTTTAAATTCTGCGTACTTAATCTCTTGATTAATACCAAGATTAATGCCCAACAGCAAAGGTTGAAAGCTTAAATGTTTGTGAATGCGAGCATGAAATGAAATCCTAATAACCAGCACAATGATTTGGATTTATGGGCTGTGTTGGCTGCTAAAGATAACTTAGAAATGGTGTTGCACAGACTAATTTGTCAAAGTGGGCAGCGATAAAGAACTGACTGCTTAGGTTGCAGAAGAAAACCTGAATGAAAACAACATGACATTTTGGGACAGGTCAGGAGTACTTTAAAAATATCACTAGACTGTTGCTCGAGAACACCAACATACACCTCGTAAAGGCTTATCTGTTTGCAGTAGGAAATTCCTTCTCTGTGAGATAATATTTCCTGTCAGTGAAGGAGGTGGGGAGAGAGATTTATGATCATGTTCTTTTCCTTTTTTGAGTCCAGCCTTTATTTGTATCTTTTTCATCTCTGGGTTTTTACTGACCTTATTACCTGAATTCTAAGACATCTTTAGAGAAAGAACTTTTTAAAACAATCCCGAGTTTACCAAAAAAAGTATTTGTCAAGTCAGCCTAACTGAGCTCTCAGTTCTCTCCCCTCAACCTCCCAGCTCTCCCAAGTGTACTTTATTAGTGTTTGTCTGTAAATTTCAGATACTACATCATTTAAATTGAGACCTCTCGGATGGGCCTCCACCTTAACAAAAATTAGAAGGGAAATGACAGGACTTGCCAAACCTCAAACTAATACCTTTTTGCTCCTTGGAATACATCTGGCAGACAGGGGCTTCAATGTAGTTGTCTCCAATTTTTTTAAAACTTTTTTTAATATAGAAATTTCAAACATGAATGAAAAAGAATGGTATAACAAACCCCCCTGTGCCCATGACTCAGATTCAACAATTGTCATTTCATGGCCAATCTCATTTCATTTATACCCTCCCCCTTCCTTTATTTTGAAGCAAATTCCAAATGTCATATCGTGTGTGAATGTTTAATATGTGTCTTTAAAAGAGACTCTTTTACAACACATAACTACTCCCATTATAACTACTAATATCATTTCATATCGAAAATTAACATAATTCCTTAATATCAGGTTAGAATCGGCATTTTCTAGTCCCTGTTAGAAATTAAAGTTTATTTGAACTGGTTTCAAGTAAGGACCATAAATTAAAATTGTCTCTAAAGTCTCTTTAATTTTAGGTTCCCTTCCAGCTCCTTTTTTTTTTCCCTCTCCTTTAGACTTTGTTGAAGCAACCTTTTTATTTGCCTTGGAGAATTTGTTATACTCTGCATTTTGATTATTACATCCTGGTTTTGTTGTATAACCTGGTTCCTGGTCCCATGTATTTCCTGTAAATTGATAGATCTGAGGCTTGATCAGAGTCGGGCTTAACTTATATATATTTTGCAAGACTGCTTCATGGATGATATTATATACTTCTGTTAGGAGGCACCTTAATGACTGGTTGTCTCTTTGTGATGTTAGCTGCCATTGATGATCAAAGTCTGGGTTCATTAATTCATGAGGAGTTCCTTCTTAATCTATCAGGAATATTTCTATGAAGAGAAATGACTCCATCTGGTATTTGGTTACTGCGAGGGACAGTTTATATAAGAAACCGTTATTTCTTTGTCTGTTGGCTTCCTAGCATATTCCACTCTCACTGGTATTTTGTATATTTGCTTGGTATTTTGTATATTTGTTGGTTTTTATCACCAGTATGAAGTCATTGATTGAAGCATACTTGATATGTTCAATCTATTTCAATTATTTTCTTACTGGTTCTCAAATTGCCCCTTATTTGGCCAGAGGGAGCCAATTCATATTGTCTTCTGAGTCTTTTTGACATGACTCTGTTAGTTTGTAGTAGTTTTGTTGTTGTTGTTGTTATTGTCGTCGTTTTGTTTTGTTTTTGTTACCCGGTGTGATAAGCTCTTCCAGGTTCATCTTATACAGTTTTCTGCCCTAGACCTGAAATCAGCCATGGCTCTTCTTGATGAGAAATAATGCTTAGAGATCGCAGTCTGAGTGCCAAGGACCTTCATTGCTATTGGATTTTTCTGGATGCTGGGAATTGAACAGTGAACAAAAAGACAAACATTCTTCATGAAGGTTATGTTTCGTAAAGACAGAGACAGATAAATAAAAAAGTGATGGTGTCCATTTTAGATAAAGTGGTCAAGAAATACCCTAAGATGTTTGAGCACCAGCTGAAGTGAGTTGTGTAGATGTCTGGGAGAAATGTTTAGCAGGCAGTGGGAACAGCAAATGCAAAGGTCCTGGGATGACCATCAACATCCAGCATTAAGAATAAATGCATGGCAGATGACAATATGGTGGTTACCAGGGGAAAAAGAGAGTGAGGGGAGGTTGAAAAGGGTAAAGGGGGTCAAATACATGGTGACGGAAGGAGACTAGACTTTGGGTTGTGAGCACACACTGCAGTACACAGATGATGTATTATAGAATTATACACTTGAAAATATTATGAAATAATATTATGATGTCATTCTAATGAAACCTACTAGTAGTTCTGAATTTCATTTAAAATGCTACTTATCACTCTATAAAATTCAGTAAATATTTAAAAAGAACAATTGCATGGAAAGTAATCTCCAGAGAAATTTGTCTGTGTTGTTCACAGGTATAATGCTTCCTGGTACATGTTTTTATTGAGTGAATGAGTCTATTTAAAACTTTTTATAAATAGCTTTTTGTTTATTCTGAGTGGATGAGCTCTCAGCTATCACCTTTCTAATGTTGAAAAATAAAATAAAATTTGTAACATTAAAATCTGCTAAAACATTGAATTTGAGGCATGAAACGGGCATTTGGGACACTTATGAACAATTTTAATATAATGTTCTTTAATATTATATCTATAAGGTAGTACAGGGATTCACATTTATACTATGAGAATGGAATGAGCCAATTATATTAGAAAGCACAGCTTTCTTGCCTGTCACTTATTCTCATTGTCATTCAGCCTTATTTGCTCAGATATGCAGTTCGGGCAAAATTACCCATTAACACAAAAGAGGAACTAAATCCTTGGTCTCTACAATATGACTGACTCTGTAAATTGGGCGACTTTGGCTATCAAAATGTCCTCAATGTGGATGCAAGTCCGATGAGGGCCACTTTTTCCTCTGTGCCGGCACAATAGGTAGTGTACCTAGTGAGAGCTGGTAGAAGAAGCATCTCTCTGTGTTATCTATGTGGTTGACTACAGAGGAATTCATTTGCTGCCTCTCCAGTGTAAAGAAAAATTGACAGTTCTCTTACCGCGGTTTGGGATAGATTTTTAAAACTGACATCCTCTCATTAGAATCTCTCTGGTTTTGTCGCATGCTGAAAACTTAATGCAGCCTCTCTTTGAGTTCTGCCCCTTCCCTAACATCCTGGATCTCTCCAGTCCTTGGCTCTCTCTGTTGCACATGGTCAGTTCCGTACTTTCTGTTTATAATATTCCTGCCTCCTGTGGTCGAAGGCAGCAGTACAGTATTATAGGAAACACGTGAGGCCTGATTGCTTGTCTGGATCCACATTCTACTTATGTGGTTTAGAGCTTTCCTTTTAGTTTTCAGTCTGATTTCTCCTCACTGAGGTCAGGTCAAGCCTGCTTTGCCTGCCTCAGTGTATTGTTGAAAGGTTCTAATAAAATGATGGAAATGGATAAGTGCCACATGAATGGAAGTGAGTTTCATTACCGTGAATATCTTTAGTGCTGAATTCATGTCTTTGATTTATTTATCCACTACTCAGCACACAGTGATCAATTACTACTGTATGTCAGGCACTGTTCTCGAAGCTGAGGATAGATCGATCACTGAACCGGCAAATCGAAGTTTGTCCTCAAGGAGCTTACATTTGGATGGGGCAGCAAACAATAGTCAACCAATACATAAAATAATTTCCACAAATGGTGAGTGCCCCAAGGAAAAATAGAGTAAGGATGAAATATAGCCAGGTAAGTAGGTCAGGGAAAGCTTCTCTGAGGAAAAGTTCAAGCATAGTATAGAAGTAAGGGAGTTACGCATGGAACTCTGGAAGGAAGAGTGTTTTAGGTAGAATAGCAAATGCAGAAGCCCTGGTATGGGATTACCAAGTGAAATACAGGATACTCAGTAATATTTAAATTTCAGGTAAACAATGATTTTTTAAACTCTAGGTATGTGACAAATACAGCATGGGATGTACTTATACTAAAAAAAAAAAGTCATTGTCTGAAGTTCAAATTTAACTGGCCTTCCTCTCCCTCTCCGTCTCCCTCTCTTTCTGTCTCTGTCTCTCTGTCTTTCTCTCTCTCTCTCTCTCTCTCTCTCTCTCTCTCTCTTCCCTCACATTCCATCTCCCCCCACCTCCCTCCATCCCCGCCCGCTCCCCCATCCCACACACACATACAAGTCTGGCAACCCTTCTGAGATAGGAACGACCTGCAAGGAGGTTCTTGTATGTAGGGCAGAGTGAGTGAGGCAAGCAGTGTAAGGATTGAGGTCAGATTCTGTAAATTCTTGCTATACATTCCATATTTTATTCTGGGTGCAAGGAAAAGCCACTGAAGGGTTTAAGTTAGTGTAGGGAGTAATTCAGTTTAGGCTTTAACACGATCATCTGTATAGACACTCACTGGGGCAAGAGTTGTAAGCAGGGAGGTGGTATGACTTTCTTCGCCCTTCCAGTGCCGCCATACAGCAGGACCAGAGTGAACTTGTTGTGAAGGATTTTATATAGAAGATTTAGGCAATGATACTTTAATGTTGAAGACTGAACCATGCTTATGGGACTATAGGAACCAAGTGTGTGATTTCTATGGGTGTCGCACAGGGATTAAGCACACAGGCTCTGGGGCTGCAGATGAGATTCAGCACCCAGCCGTGGGTCTTCCCGGGGCTGGTGTTTTCATCTGGCGTGATTAGTGGCCTTTCCCAGAAGATTATTTGAAGACCAAATGAGGTAATGTGTGTTAAGTGCTTAGCCTAGTGCTTGGCTCCTAGTACGTTGTAGCTTTTGTTCTTATCCTTTGTCTTCTCACCCCATAGCCATATACATAGCCATTTCTAACAAGCATTTTGGCCAAAATATTAATCAGCCTAGTTGTCTGGTGCACAGGACGGGTCTGGGTAGCTGAACTACTTACAAGTGTAGGTATCTTTTACCATTTGCATTGCCGCTTTGAAGCATTAGAAAGTGGTGGGCTGGGGGTGCAGTGGGGTAGAGAAGTTTGTTTGTTTTTTTTTTAAGCATATACCTTCATGAGTAACTTCATTTGATATGCCAGTATAACAAATATGTGTGTATGTGTGTGTGTATATATGTATATATGCAGAGATGTTTATAATCAGTGTATCAAATAGTCGACTATAAGTAAAGTTAACTGTACCCTTTTGATATGTAACCAATTAGCCTGACAAGATGATGGAAAAAATTTTTTCAGATCTTATAGCATAATAGAATTAAGAGATCACCTGAGCCAACACCTTCATTTTGTAGATGAGACAACTTGAAAGCCAAAGGGTTTAAAGTTACATGCCTCGTTGTTTGTAGAGTTGGCATAAAATCCATTTTGGCCGATTCCACATTCAGTCTTCTTTCCCCACCCAGCAGCTCTCTTGTCCTTCACTAAGCTTGGCCTTTACGGTGGCTCTAACGTGTGCTGGTCAGGGGAGCGACGGATCTCAGTTGTCACCCAGCTCTTCTCACCAGTGAGCTGACCTCAGCAAGTTTCCAACCCCTTTAAGCCTTGACTTCCTCCCACGTATCCTGGAGAGGGGCTTGAATGCTCTAATGTATGCAAGCTTGTTTGTTTTTTTCCCCCGAGACCCTGACACACCATAACCTTCAGTAAATGATTGGATGCTTACATAATGTAACCCCTTTAGAAATTATTAATAAACGTACATTGTTTTAAAAAATCATAATATGCACATTAGTATAAAGAAGAAAATGAAAAGCACCCATAACACCGTTGTCCAGAGATAATCTCAGACTTTTTAAATGCATTTTTCTCATTTAGCTTTGACTGCACTTTACAATCTGAAAAATGCAGCATGAAATTCTGTCAGCGATCCATTAGAGCAAAATGCTTAACATTAATCATGAGAGAAGAAGCCATAACAGAGCCTGATCATTATTCTTTCAAAAGAATAGAACATTACTAGTTATGCCAGTTGTACCTAACTAAGTACATGCGTAGATACGTTAAATTTCTTCTAGTTTTTGCTGTCCTTTTATTTTCCCCCCTTTAAATTCCAGTTTGAGCTATATACTTATCTACCAGAAATTTCTTTTTTCTTAAGTATGATGAATTGTCGTCCATTCTATTGGACCTTGAAAGAGTGACCTCCTTGAGCTCTGTTTATGAATTTCGATTCACATTGCTCATGAGTAAGCAGCAAAATCTTCGCAGATCAAAGAAGTTTAAATCACTGGGAGAATAGATGTCAGAAATCAAATTGGTTAATTTTATATCTTCTTGTTTAAGAAAGTGATTTAAAGCGCCCTCTCAGTGGAATATGCATTAATGTTCCGCAAGTCTAGGCTGGCTAGTCTTTTTATGTTTTTGCTGTCTTCATTTTGTTGCCTAAGGCTAGTGCACTAAAAAGATTACTTTCCCTTGAAGAAGCTTCGTCTTCAAATCAAAGGTTATTAGAGTAATGGTTCTGCTCCTTTATTGATTGTTGTATGTGTGTGTTGCCATGAACTCAGATGGTTTTCAATTCTTGGACTTACGTAGTGATTTGTGGACTATTTTAAGGCTATCCAGTTTCTACCCTGGCACAGGGCTTGGGGCAGGGCTGCCAGCTTGTAGAAGTCAAGTAGGGATGGGAGAGTCCAGTGCTCCAGCCTTGTGTGTTTGTACCGAGGGTAAATACTGTCCTAGGGAGAGCACCAGGAGCCACAGTTAGGAACTTGTGGCCAAGGCAATGCGTGAAGGAAGGCGGAGACCACAGGCCAACCTAGGACACTAGGGTTCTGACAGCCAGGAGGAGATGGTAATAATGATTTGAAATAGAAGGGCATCCAGATCAGGAAGGCAGTGGGCTCATTCTGGGGTCCAGCTTTCCTGGTAGGATGCTGTGCTGGGGGGTTAAATTTGTTAAAGGAGCCAGGGTAGATCAGACAGAAAACGGATTAGGAGATTGAGTCATTAGCCTTGAGCAAGATTTTCCCCGGGTGTTATTAATGACCCTTATTTAAGAAAGGGTTGCTCATTTGAGGGCTGTTTGTTTCTGAACTTGGAGTCACTGCAGATGTTGGCTTTCTTCCAATCCTGGTAATTCTCTGAGGTTTCAGAAAGAAATATCCCCACCCCCTTCCCATGGAGAAATTGGTTTATGTGTAATTCAGTTATCTTATTAACCAGTTATCCTGGTTAAAACAACAACCTTAATAACCCACTTTCCTCATTCTGTGTCAAGAATGTTCATGGTTGGGTTTTCCTCCGTTACGAGTGAGTATGTAACGGTTAAGATTTCTCACTGAGAGCTAAAATAGACCGACTCCATTTTCCATACTTTCAGGGATGCCCTTGAAGCCTTGCAAAGCATTATCCAGTCATTTAGAGTAACAAGAACTGAGATAAATGATCAGTTTCAAAGAGGAATGAAAGTCCTGAGTATTCTGCAGGGAAGTCATGTTTTAGAAGATCACCTGGGACTGTATTTTCATCAGTGAGTTTTAGAAGATTCTTCTTAGGGGGAGGAGGGAATGAACGGACTCTCTTTTAACAATATCTGATCTCACTAATGTTTCTCCTTTTGGTTAATTTTCTTTATTCATAGTCTTGTTTCATCTTTCCCAATATCATGCTATTCATGAGGAAATTTTTTATGTGACACGTTGCTGTGTACACTTAGTTATTTAGTGTGAGGTTGACTGCAAATTTGTACCCTGTTTGCCCATCCTCATCTTTTTCGTGTGGGGCTGAAGGTCTCTCGATCAGATCTGCAGTTTATTCTAAGCCTTCATGTTGTAAATATGCTTTATAGCATGTTTTATTGAGTCCATTTACAAAAATTTAATTTGAACTAGATAATTCAGTCTGGCCTAAGAATACAAGATACAGATGTGTGTAGTGTTACTGGGGCCAACTGGGTCTTCATCCTCTTTCAGGCTTTTCTGCCGGTTTTCCCTCATTTTTCTCATTTGTGGAGTTCAAGATATTGCCTTTCATGGTGATATTGCTCTAAGGTCTCAGGAATTAGACATGAGCACCCAAGGCAAGTTAGTGGGGTTTTTTTGTTGTTTTTTTTTTGTTTGTTTGTTCGTTTTTTAAATAGTAAAACCCATTTCAACTTTACTTATGTCCCCATTCAGAAAGTCTCCTTTTGAGTCTCTGAAGCCACTCACAAATATGGTAAAGTCTAATTTTATTCCACAAGAAGAAAAAGAGAATATTGTACTTTTCTTATCCGGGGATTCCACCCTCCCCCAAGCTTTGCTGCCCTCTGCCTATTGTTTTCAGATCCTTGGCAGGCAGCTGGCTATATGCAAACCACCCAGTTATTTTGGTCTTAGTAAATAAAACATCACCTTGCATTAAGCAAAGTTTGTAGATTAGTGAAACTGCTGTTTCTTTGAAAACTCACCCAGAGCTGAAGACACACCATCTTGTCTGACTCTGCATTACTGATCCAGGAGGCTGTGATCTCACACATTTCCCTGCATTCTTAGTGACCTTCCAAGGATATCCCTCACCCTCTCGCTTTGTTCATTTTTATAGGTCTGCCTGGCCATAGGAAAATTATTTTCCATGGCTCTTTATTATCCATCTTTAATGATCTCATTACATGTTAGTAACTGGGTGATATGTTATCTTGGAATTGTATGGCCAGTTTTGACAAAGGGGTCAGACATCAATATTACTCTGCATTTTTTCATCTTTCCTTTACGGAGAAATTGTGAATTTACCTAATTTTCTTTGGTAACCTTCACTGAAGTGATTTCTGTAAAACCTGACGCTTTTCTTTTCTCTGTCCTCCTCCCCCACAACTCAATAAACTCTTGTGCCTTGACAGAACAATCCATCTAACAGAATGGCTTTCACAAGATTGCTGAGGGTTTTTTTTCTTTTCATCTCTTTCTCCAGTACATTTTACCATCTTATTCCTTGTGATAGCATGAAGTGAACAGACAGAAAAGGAAAGGAAAGCCTCAATCAATTAGCTTTAAATTATCAGTTGCATTTCTAATTCTGAGATAAATGATTGAATTGTATGACTCAAATGCCATGCTATTTCCTTTCTAGACATGCCACAACAGATAAAGAATCATTCCTGTCCCTTTGCTAAATAGTCAGAGAGACACTTTTTCATTCTCATTCCCCTACTGCACTGTTCTAGTCTTTTAACTTTCTGCCAAAAGACCCCCTTCTCCTTCTGCTGTAGAAACGTGAGGATTAAATGATTAAGGGGTCATCACTGTAAAGTACTTTGAAGGACAGATAGATGTAAAGTTAATCATGTGCTCCTTGGGACCTTTGCTGATTACTGTTTTATCTGAAAGGGCACCTATCTGTGGAGTGCTAACTAAAAGCATGGGTCTTTGACTACTACTAATAATAACCCACTTAAATACAGTACCCACTGAGTGTCAGGAACTGTGCTCAGTGCTTTGTACACACGTTAATTCATTTACAGATAAACCAGCATACTTAGTGTCTCTGATTTATATTTTTCAGGTTGAAAATTGGTGTCCTCATTTACCTTGGAGAGCAAAAAATCCCTATGAAGAAGCTGATCACAATTCATTGGTAAGTGATTTCGGAAACCTCTTACTAGGCTTGTGATTAGAGTCTAATGCCAAATAATATAAGTGGAGTCTCCTAGAAATGCCACCCGTAACCTGAAATAGTGATAAACTGAAGAACTTCTATAAGTTAAGTCAACCAGTTTGCATATATTTATCGAACAATTATCTGAGCGTTCCTAAGCGATAGATGTAGAAGTGCTCGATGATCTAATGAGGGTTATGGTTGTAAATAGTGATGGTAACTGTGTGAATGCTGGAATACAGACCTGTGGGAATTAGAGGTAGTGGCAATCTCAGCCTAGGTAGGAGTCAGGAGATATGGCCAAGAAAAGATGACACTGGAACTGAATTTTAAATGATGAATGAGTTAAGACTGGGTCAAGGAGATAATTTTTTGTCTGATTTTAGGGGAGAAGGTGCACGTACTAGAGTTTCACATTTTCAGGGAGTAGAGCATGGTTCAGTGTCACAAGGCCTTGCATGTTTGGAAGAGCTGGGGTGAAGATGAGATTGGAAAGGTAGGTAGGAGACTGCGAAAGGTTTAAGTCTTTAGTCTTTAGACTGGGAAATCAGCTAACTTTTTTTTATAGAAGACCAAGTAGTAAATATTTTCATCTTTGGGTGCAACTACTCAAATCTGACCTTGTAGCACAGAGGACAGCCATATACAATATGTAAATAAATAGACGTGGCTGTGTTCCCGTTAAAGTTCATGTACAAAAACTGGCATCAAAGGGAATTTGGCCCAAGACCTATATTTGCTGACCCATGCTTAGATTGAAAACTGTTGACTCTAGGAGAGACATGCTCGGATGAGTGTTGAGAATGAACTATGGTGAATCCATACTGAAAGATGGATTTGGTATGTTTTAGATGTTACGTGAAAAATACTGTGTCATTTTTTTTTTTCCTGTTATTTCGATCACTGGTTATATCCAGCTATATTACAAAAATGTTCTTCCTGGCTTTTAAAATTATTCTGGCCTGAATTTTACATTTTATTTAGTTGTGATAGGAAAACATTATTCCTAGCTTTTAAATTCTTTAGAAAATAATGAACTTCTGTTTGTTTGGACTGGGAAAAAACTGGATAAGGAGCATGTATTTTCCCCACTTAATTTTATGGACAGAACAAGTCTTTATGGCAGCCTCCACAATACCAGGTAGCCTGTTAAGAATTGACTTCAGCTTTCCCAGTATCCTGTTGCCCTACAGTAGACTGAAGTGGCCAATAAATTCAGATGTAGAGAATTTCAAGGTACCTCAAGTGTGCTCATTATTAAAAAATACATTTTAACATAGCTCAGGGCTTTGCAGTGACTCTTCTTTCTTTCTCAATTTCTAATTTTTTAAACGATGTGCCTTAGAGCAGATTAGCAGTCAGGGGTCTTCACTTCAATTTGCAGTCCCAGGACCTTAAAGCAAACCCGTGCAGCAGTCAAGACTCACTTTTGAAGCCCTGTATGTAATTGAGTATCTCTTTCAAGTTTTTAAATGTCACGTCATGAAAACCATTATGGTTTCTGACTTTTTATCATCTATTCATTTTTATTAAATTTCTGTTTCTAGGCGGAAATTCGTACAGATTTTAATATTCTCTACAGTACGATGAAAAAGCATGAAGAATTCCGGTGGATGAGACTGCGGATCCGGCGAATGGCTGATGCTTGGATCCAAGCAATCAAGTCTCTGGCAGAAAAGCAGAATCTTGAAAAGAGAAAAAGGAAGAAAGTGAGTTTGTAATTAATTCAGTTCAGTTAGATGCCAGTTTTCTTTTTAAATTTGATTTTGCTTGGAAACAGGATTTAAAAATGTCATGTCTCAGTGATAGTTCTTCGGAGGGGTGGAAACTGCTCCGTCTCTCATACATTCATTTTTGGGGTTTCCTGTCCCCGGTTGCAGTCATTTTACTTAGCAAGAACCAGTATACATGTTTCTTAGGTGAAGCTAAGCAGAATATTTGCCTGTAAGATTTTTTCCTTTGAATCATCTGTCTCGGTGGTGTTGAGAAACTTAACATTCTTTACCTGAATACAACCTTTGAGACCTTCCTGTTACGTCATCATGACAATTTCATTTTTTGGGTATTTGTCAATTCTGGGGTTTGGGTAACTGATGAGTCCCATTGCTGCTCTGGTTCTCCTGCTTACATTCTTGAGCGAGTGATACTATAAATTAAACTTGAACCAATTTGTTTCAAGTTCATGAGGAGATGGTTAGAAAACCTCTAGAATACCCCATGGAAAATCTTATACCCTATTAGTTAGAGACTAAGTGGCTGTGGCCTTCGATTAACTGTTCTGATTACAAATAACTGAGCAAAGTAAAAGATCTGTTTCTATACCTAAAAATAAATTTTAAATGAGTTTGGTATTCCTAATTTGATGAAGTTGATATACCCGAAGAAGAAAATACAGATACACTTGCTGAACCTCAAGTCACACTCTAATGAGTCAGTCTTGCTTAGATCCCTTGAATTTATGAGATAGCAGGATCAAACGTCCTAGCACCAAGTAGTCTATAGAAGAGTATCTAGACAGAGATCCAGATGGGCCATAAAAAGAAATAAACAGTATTTCTGTATAACCCTATGCAGTAGCCTCCAGGATATATTGTTAGGTGAAGAGATGTTAGGTGGAGAATCGTGAATATTATTTTTAAAGGAGAGAGGAAATTTATATATCTATACCTACATATATACATATAGACACATATACACACAAATATATACTATACATACATAGTTCTTGCTCATATTTTTTAAATGGAAGGATAAACCATAAAATTTTTTTTTAAAAAAGGGATGGTGGTGATGGTTTCATAACAGTGTGAATTTACTTAATGACACTGAACTGTATACTTAAAAATGATTAAAATGGTAAATTTTGTGTATATTTTACTACAATTTTTAAAAGATCAAATAAGGAGAGGGAGGGAATAGTGTAGAGGCAACAGGTCTGCAAACCGGACTCTTCTGAATATATCCTACTTCGTAGATTTAATACTGGAATTATTTTGTGTAAAACAAAATTTAATTACCCCCCAAAAGCAATACCTAAAAATCACAAGGAATATAAAACAAATGAACTGACTGCATATCACATTTTACTATAAATACATAGAAAAGGACTAATCTTAGTGACTTTAGAACAAAGTTGAATATTTCTGACGGGATATCACAAAGGACAAAAACTGCAAAAATATAACAATTTTTACTAATCCCATAGTAGATGGTGAAGTTGATATCCTCATTTTGAATTCTTTGTGTTTATTGGACTAAAGCAAATAAGTAATCATGTTAGTGTCCTTAAAAAGTGGGATTTTCAGAGGAAATAACATGCCAGATGGATAGTGTCATGTAAAGATACTAAAATCCTGAGTTTGAATTGAAAAAACCAGAATGAACTCATGATTAGTTTTATCCTTAAGAGAAAATAAATTTTCTAGCTATGTCCACTGAAAAAGCCTACAGTGATCATCTAGAACACCCTAAGCACCAGACTTTGCTCTTTAAATACCATTTCCACTAAATGGTAGAAGAGATTCTTAGAAAACTGGCTAAGGTCTGAGACAGAAGTTGCACATGATGAGCTTGGAACACTTTGTCATACCAGGAAGCAAAGAAACTATCAAAGATTACTTAGGATTATGTCAAAAGAACTTAGAAGCCAATTTGAGCAGCCTCCCATTGGCCAAGATGGACAGTTTGATAATAAGAATAATAGCTGCAACTTATTGAAACATGTCAAATATACTTATATCCATGATTTTTTATAACGATTTTTTAAAATCCTCATTGGTCATTATGAGAGAATGCTAAAGAACAAATTTTGAAAACTGGTAAATAAAGGGAAAAAATGAAGTATTTACTAGGGTTTTTGTTTTATTTTGTTTTGTTTTATGTAAACTGTATTTCAGGATAACCAAGTAGTTGATGAAAAGTAGTTTCTTTTTATAGAAGTATTCCAGCTAATAAATGCAGAAGAAATGATAAATATCACCATTTTGCCACTCCTAATGGATTAATGCATTTCATTAGTGATCATCAGCAGTTGATGCTTAGTAGGAGATGTTTAGTTGCTAACATCACAAAACAGTGATTGTTCCCACCAGTGGAAGTACACAGTACCGCCTATAAAGTAGCATTAGCAAATGTGTGTGTGTGTGTGTGTGAATTTGGTTATATCCAAAGATCTAATTACTAATTTATCATAAATACAAGGGACAGAAGAATCTGTTATACAGTCAGCAAAATCCAGAATGTGAGAGAGACTATGGGAAATACCACCCAGTTTCTTTGACAAGTAAATTACAAGCTCCTTCTCAAAAAAAGATGATAGGGTACTACTATAGGTTAAACAAGGCTAAGAGATGTATGAAGCAATTACAATTTACACACTTTATTTGACTTCTGACTCAAACAACTACACTTGAAAATATAAGGGACACTTGAAATGTAAACACTAACTGGATATTGGATGATATTAAGAAATTAATAGCTATTCTAGGGGTAATAGTGATGTTATGATATATTAAGTGAGGGTTTCTTATAGAGACACAAAGTGAAATGTTTATAGGTGAAAGCATATGATGTCTAGGATTTGCTTCAAGATAAGCTAGAGGGGTTGGAAGAAAATGAGGGGTGTACATTCAATAAGATTTGTCATGAGATAATAATTATTGAAGTTACATGATGAGTACAGTTGGAATTGACTATGTCATCATGTCTGCTTTTGTATGTGTTTGAAATTTTCCATGTTAAAAGTATAAAAATATTCTCGCTGTAGAAAAAAGTCCAATATTGTTCAAAGATATTTTATTGTCCTGGCTTACTCTCCTTTAATTCTGACTTTCCAAATATATCCTTTTTAAGAGCAGGATATCTGTTCATACCTCACGCTCTTAGCCATACTAAGGACAACAATGACTTTGTTTCTCTAAAACAATAATGAAAAAAGTAATTTCCTTCCCTTCTTTATACTTTGTAGAAAACTGCTTACCTCACATTAGAACGTAAGCCTGACTTTAGCGTTGGTTGATCGCTCTTTGGTGTGTTACTGTGGAGTCCATACTTGATTCAGTGGAAATAAGTATGCACCTCTCTTTTTTCTTTTTTCAGGTCCTTGTTCACCTGGGACTCCTGACGAAGGAATCTGGATTTAAGATTGCTGAGACAGCTTTCAGTGGTGGCCCTCTTGGTGAATTAGTTCAGTGGAGTGATTTAATTACATCTCTGTACTTACTGGGCCATGACATTAGGATTTCGGCTTCACTGGCTGAGCTCAAGGAGTAAGGAGATTACTTTTCAATTTTAAAATCAGAATACAAAAAAGAAATTGTAAACTCTTAAAGCCCTCTATTAGTGTGTAATTTCTTTTAGAAGAAAATGAAAGTGATAATTCACTAAACAGGAGATAAGAAGATTATTTTCAGGAGCTAAATACATACACTGTGAAAAGGATAATATGTTTTCATTGTAGCTACAGGCTCCAGAGGCTTCATAAATGAATGCCAGAAAATTCAAAGCAAGGAGCTTATTCTTTGCTATAACAGGTGCTTCCAACATCTGCAGCACAAAACATTATTGACTTTCCTAATTCCCTGTCTCTTGCTGAAATTCATACCATTCCCTACTCAACATCAAACTATCTAAATCTTGCGACAGGGCAGGTTCCTGTGTATAATTTAATTTGGATAGAATGAGTTTCCTGAAAGCCCTGAACCAATCCTTTTTCAATTAGCCAACTTTCAAACTCTGAGTCTGTTAACTCTACCTGGGTTTTCTGTTTCACTGAAACTTGCTTCTAGCTCTAGCCTTCTCTTAATCGCTTTTAGATTGACACAGCTGGCCAAGCAGGCATGCTTAGAGCCCCTTCCATCCTTCTGCGTAACTGCCCACTGAGACTTTCCACCGAACAGCCAGGTTATCCTCTGCCATATGTCAGATGTTCCAGAAGAAACACCTTGAATGAACATTCTAGAGATGAAAGGGGTATTCAAATATGTCCCATCCTGCTTCTACTTTATTGTTCAAGATCCTGACTGACTCCCAGAGAAGACACTTGTATTAAGTCCCAGGTCCACAGTAGTGGCAGTGTTGGGGTGAAAGCGATAGCAGTAAGATAACATCAGTTGTCGTTTGTTAAATGATTTCCATATTCTGAAACCATGATATATAAGGGCTTTAGTTTTTCGACAGTTATGACAGCCATGATGACTATTAACAGCTAACATTTGTTGAGCACTTACTGTGCATCAGATACTAAGCATTTTACATGTTTCATCTTCTTTAGTCCTTAACACAAACCTGGAAGTAGGTACTGGGTACTGCTGGTCTCTGCTGAAACCGAGGTTCAACCTACAAATGAGTTGTGTGAGGTTGCGTGGAGAATACATGGGAGAGCCAGGACTCAAGCCCTATGTCTGTCTGACCTCACAGGCGGTGCTTCTGTCTACTGTACCGCGTTGTTCCTTTGCGGTCTGGATAAACCTAGGGTCTCCTGAACCCTTAATCACCACTCTGTCCCTTCGGCATGCTGCCTTCTGTTGCTTCCCCGCTGCTTGCTTTAAAACACATCGGGTACACAATCTATGAAGTGGATGCATTCATACAGTTAGCACTCATTCCTCCAGTGCCTTATGTGGGCTGGTTTTTGGTATGGGATATACAGAGATGACCAGCATGTGGTCAAGGAGATGCTAATCTTTTTATAATTATAACTAATACATTACACAATAATCACATCCATTACAATGTGATTAGTACTAATTGAAGTGTGGACGGTAGAGTGTAAGCACGGGGAGTGCAGAAACTGTTTGAATATTGTTCTCTACTGTGTAGTTAGCGCCTAGAATAATGCCTAACACACCATTGGGGGCTCAAACTATTAACTGAACAAATGAGTGAAAGGACGAATAAGTGGGTGAATGAATGGGTGCGTGAGTAAACAAAAGGCATACTGTTGGAGCCCCAGGGACAAGTGCTTACTAGGGAGGTCAGGAAAGGAATATTAGGGGTCTGTCAGGCAAAGACATAGTTCGATGGTCAAGGGGAACTTCGGTGACAGCGACAGATGTATTTTATTTAACAAGATAATTGTGGAAGCAACATAGCGCAGTGGTTCCCAAACATGCCTGCACGTTACAACCACCTGGGGAACTTTGTAGATGCCCAAAACCCAGACCATATCTCAGACTAATTAAATCACAACCTTTGGGGATGGAACACAGGTATAAGTATCTTTTGATGCCTCCAGGTAATTCCGATGTACAGACAAGTTTGGGAACCACTGAATACAGGGTGGACCTAAGAGTCAGGAAACTGCGGCCAAGTCTAGACCTGCCTGTTTTTGTTAATGAAGTTTCATGGGAACACCCACTGTTTATATTTTGTCTGTGACTGCTTTCATTCTACAATGACGGAGTTGAGTAGTCGAGACAGAAAATGTGGCCTTCAGAGATGAAAGTATTTACTATCTAGTCCTTTGCAAAAAAAAAAATCTTCAGGTTCTTGGGAAGAAATTGGTTACAGGTAACCAGAGGAGAGGAGCAAGGTGCCTGAGGTAGTTTGGAGCTATAGAGCAGAATCCTGTTTATGTCAAAGTAGGGTATCTATCCCTAATTTGAAAGGATTCTTATGGGATGTGAGCAGGAATAAAAGGCTTCAATGATGACCTATTTCTAGGTCATGCTAATGGCAGTACCATTAACAGTTATTTACTTCCACATGTAAAGTTGTATGTTGGCTCTCTCTGAGTACAAAGGTGGGTTGATACGGATGGGTGGATGGAAGAAAGGGCAATGAGAAAATATAAACTGTAATGCCAGGATGTAATACAGTCTAGTCAGAAGGAACAATTTGATGTAAGAGAAGAAATTCGGAAATAGTACAAGACAATATAGAATGAAGTTTCTACTGTAGAGGCTAGAAATAGAAGAGGTCAGAAATAGGAGGTCATTAAAGGCTGGCATAATAAGAAACAATAGTCACTGAGGATCTCGTGTACATTAGTCACTTTCTACTTAGTACCTCATCTAACCACCTGAAGAAGGCCTGAGAGGTTGCTTTCTTCTCTGTGTCCATTCTGGTTGTGTGCTGGGTTTTTTGTTTGTTTTATTGTTTGAGGATGAGGAAACTTTTTAAGGTTACGTAACTTCTCTAAATCTCACAGTTGCTAGATAGTTGTGACATTCAGACCCCTATCTTCCTTGGTTTCAAAGGCCATGTTTGTGTACCACCATTTCCTTTAGCAGAAGTCAGAATCAAAGCTCTGGATGGGCCCTGATGGGCAGGAAGAATTTGAATAAGCAGAGGGTTGGGAAGGGCTGTGCCATTCTCCCTGATAAGGATTCTTTGATGTTTATTTGCCTACTAAAGTCGCTAAATGTAGTACCTTGAAGTAAATTTTTCTTTCCTCTCTTCCCTTTCTCTAGAATAATGAAGAAGGTTGTGGGAAACCGATCCGGCTGTCCAACTGTAGGAGACAGAATTGTTGAGCTCATTTATATTGATATCGTAGGACTTGCTCAGTTCAAGAAAACTCTCGGACCCTCCTGGGTCCATTACCAGTAAGTGCCGCATGCTGTTCTTAAGTTTGTATAGTTTTGATTTTTTTTTTTTTTAACACGGGTTACATGATTACAAGTAGGAAAAAAAACACTTATCAATATTATCTTTTGAATCGTGTGGAGTATATTTTCCATTCCTTATTGAAATTTAGATTCTCATAGTGACGTTTTACTTTCAAGGGTTCTTCGTTATTTTCATCAATTTCTTGTAAGAATAGAAAACAAGTGTCCAACCTCCTTTTTACCATTCCTAATACTTAGCATTCCTCTCTCAGTATGCCTGCCCCACCCTCATCTGCTTAATCAAATACCGATTTTGATAAACTGTGGACAGTGTCATTTCTGGTGTTTCTTAGGTTTAAGATAATGACCCATTTCTCTTCGCTTTTCCCCCATCAGTATTCTTGTGATTCTTGGAAGAGAAAACTGGAAATAGCTTGTCTGAAGGCTGGGGTCTTGTACTTTTTAAGATGAGCCTCATGCTTAGTATCATCAAGTGCATGTATTACTCTGTACAGTCTTTGTTGTTTAGCAGAAGAACTTAGTATTTCTTTGGGTGTGGGATTGGGACTGTGATTTACTGTTTGAAACAATATTACATGATACACAGCATGACACTAAATGACATTGAATTATATATTGAAGTTTGTTAATTTTTCCACTTTCAGTCTTTCTGAAAAAAGGCTTAGTCTGTTGCTACTATCTCTCCAACACTACTTTTAACACACATATTTTTAATAGAGTGCGAATAGCTGTAAATCTCAGCCTTCAGCAGGCAAAAGTATCTAGTGCGAGTTTAATAATACTTACTAAAGAAGAGTAATATGCTTTTTTGTTGTCTTCCGTTTATTACAGTTGATCCTGGCTTTTATTTATGGCATGTAAGTTTCCAATAAAATTTAAAAGATGAATAAATTTTTCAAATATAATAGACATACAATATTATATTAGTTTCAGGTGTACAACATGGTGATTAGACATTTATTTAACTTACAAAGTGATCACCCCAATAAATCTAGTGCCCATCTGACACCGTACATAGTTATTAAAATATTACTGACTCTGTCTTATTGCTATACTTTACATCCCCGTGACTCTTTTGTAACAACACATTTGTATATTTCTTAATCCCTTCCCCTTTTTCACCCACTACCCAACCCCCCTTCCATCCAGCAACCATAAAAATTTTCTCTGTATCTATGGGTTTGTTTCTGTTTTGTTTGTTTAGTCTGTTCTTTAGATTCAACACGTAAGTGAAATCACATGACATGTATCCTTCTCTGACTTACTCCACTCAGCACAATACCCTCTAGGTTCATCCATGTTGTCACAGACGGCAAGATTTCATTTATTTTTTGGCTTAGTGATAGTCCATTATATGTATGTACCACCTCTTCTTTATCCATTCATCTATTGATGTACACCCAGGTTGCCTCCATTATCTTGGCTATTGTAAATAATGCTGCAATGAACATATGGATTCACATGTCCCTTTGAAGTAGTGTTTTGGGTTTGTTCAGATAAATACTCAGAAGTGGGATTACTGGGTCCTTCTTTGTCTCTTGTCATAGCCTTTGTTTTTAAAGTCTGTTTTTTCTGATGTAAGTATTGCTACCTAAGCTTTTGTTTGTTTCCATTTTCATAAAATATCTTTTCCCATCCCTTTACTTTCAGTCTATGTGTGTCTTTTGATCCGAAGTGAGTCTCTTACAGGCAGTTATGTAAGTGTCTTATTTTCTTATCCATTCAGCCATAAAAGGTGAATAAGTTTAAATAAAATAAATATTATATTTACTTAATAGTGTCGATGGTACATGAATTTGGGTAAAAACTGTGAAGTTAATACCAATTTTTCCAGTGATAGTAGATGTTGACCTATAGTTTGAGCCGACTTCCTAAGAAAACACTGAAAATCTTTCAATTAAAGTGACTTGGAAACCTCTTCATGTGTTCCATTTCTATCAATATTTGATAAAGAAATGTTTCGATATTTTTTTGTAACTAATAAATGAATCATTAAGCCTGAACTAGGTTTCTTCATTTCAAGTTAGCTTATAGTTTAATATTATTAATTTTAAGCTCCATGGTTCTGTCAGATTGGAAATCCTTTAGAATTGAAAGAAATGAAAATTTAAAATATTAAGAATCTTCTCAGAGAAAACACAGAGAAGAAAAACACCATTGTCATAGCATTTCCTTGCAGTAGCAGTGATTTTCTCACTGGGCAGTGAGAACTTCATAGGCGGAGGAAAGGGATTGATTGAGAAGAGACCTTCTGCTTTTCATGGCCTTTGTTTATAGTTGCATAAAAAAGCAAAATTAAAATTTTGATTTGGGCCAGGATAGATAGCATTTTACCTTCTGAATCAGGTTTATCCTGGTTTGGGGTTTTTCATTTTCTTAAAATCTTCATAAATCACAGGCCATCACATTTGTTCTCAGTTACATGAAAATAACCATCTTTTTTGGTTAGTAGGCCATGTAAGTAAACAAACTTTAAGTTTATTGGGTTAACACTGCTTACACAATTATATAATTTTCGGGTGTACATTATAATTTGACATCTATATATTCTATTGTGTGATTATCACCCAGAGTCCAGTTTCCTTCAGCTACTATATATTTGATCCTTTTTACCCATTTCACCCTCCCCCAACCCCCTTTACCCTATCTACCTCTTCCCTCTTCCCCCACCCCCTAACCACTAGTCCATTGACCATGTCCCTGAGTCTCTGTTTGTCCTGTTCATGTGTTGCTTTTAGGTTTATATCCCACATATAAGTGATATCATGTGATTTTCAACTTTTTCAGTCTGGCTTATTTTGCTTAGCTCACGGTCCATCCAGGTTGTCGCAAATGGCACTATTTCATCTCTTCTTATGGCTGAGTAATATTCCATTGTATACATGTTCCACAGCTGCTTTAGCCAATCATCTATCATAGGACACTTTGGTTGCTTCCTTATCCTGGCCACTGTGAATAGTGCTGCTATGAACATTGGTGTGCAAATATCTTTTCGTTTATGGGTTTTTCAAGTCTTTGGGGTAAATACCCAATAGAGGGCTTGCTGGATCATATGGTAAATCAATTCTTAGTTTTCTGAGGAACCTCCATACCGCTATTTTTAGTTCTATTTCTTTAAAAACTGCCGATGGGATTTTGATGGGGATTGCATTAAATCTGTATAATGCTTGAGTAATATGGTCATTTTAACTACGTTGATTCTTCCAATCCAAGAACACGCAATATCTTTCCATTTCTTTGTATCTTGTTCGATTTCTTTTAACAGGGTCTTGTAGTTTTCATTATATGGGTCCTTCATATGTTTTGTTAAATTTATTTCTAGGGATTTTATTCTTTATGGTGCAATTGCAAAAGGAATTATATTTCCTCTTTTTCTGATGCTTCATTATTAGAGCAGAGGAACGCTATGAATTTTCGAGCATTGATTTTGTATCCAAAGACTTTACTGTATTTGCTCATTTTTTCTAGTAGTGTTCTTGTGGAGTCATTAGGATTTTCTACATAGAGAACCATGTCATCCACAAACAATGATAGTTTGACTTCTTTGTTTCCTATTTGGATGCCTTTTATATCTTTCTCTTGCCTGATTGCACTTGCTAGGACCTCCAATGTTATATTGAATAAAAGTGGCGATAGTGGACAGCCTCGCCTTGTTCCTGATCTTAGAGAGAAGGTTTTTAATTTTTCACCATTAAATATAATGTTGGCTGAGGGTTTGTCATATATGGCCTTTATTAAGTTAAGGTGCTTTCCTTCTATACCGATTTTGTTAAGTATTTTAATCATAAATGAATGCTGTATCATGTCGAAGGCTTTTTCTGTGTCTATTGATATGATCATATGATTCTTATTTTTTAATTCGTTTATGCGATGTATCACCTTAATGGATTTGCATATGTTGAACCATATCTGTGCCCCTGGGATGAAGCCCACTTGATCGTGGTGTGTAATCTTTCTAATATGTTGCTGTATTTGGTTCACTAGTATCTTATTTAGGATTTTTACATCTGTGTTCATGAGAGATATTGGTCTGTAGTTTTCTTTTTTTGTGTTATCTTTACCAGGTTTTGATATCAAAGTAATATTGGCCTCATAAAATGAGTTGGGAAGTATTGCCTCCTCTTCGATTTTTTTGGAAGAGTTTGAGGAGAATAGGTATTAAATCTTCTTTGAATGTTTGGTAGAATTCACTGGTGAAGCCATCTGGTCCTGGACTTTTACTTTTTGGTAGGTTTTTGATGATTGTTTCAATTTCCATTCTGCTGATCGGTCTATTTAGATTTTCCAGATTTTCTTGATTCAATCTAGGAAGATTGTATTTTTCTAAGTACTGGTCCATTTCTTCTAGGTTATTAAATTTGTTATTATACACTTTTTCATTAGTATTCTTGCATGATCCTTTGTACTTCGGTGATGTCAGTCATAATTTCCCCTCTTTCATCCCTGATTGTGTTTATTTGTGTCCTTTCTCTTTTTTTCTTTAGTGAGCCTACCCGGGAGTTTGTCAAGTTTATTAAGCTTCTCAAAGAACCAAATCTCTGTTGCATTTGTTTTTCTATTGTTTTTTGTTGTTGTTGTTTTCAGTTTCATTTATTTCTGCTCTAATTTTGATGATTTCTTTCCTTCTGCTGACTTTAAGCTTCATTTGTTCTTCCTTTTCTAGTTTTTTAAAGATGAAGTGTTAGGTTGTTTATTTGGGCTCGTTCTTGCTTTTGGAGATAGGCCTGTAATGATATGAACTTTCCTCTTATGACCGCTTTTGCCATAAACCAAAAGTTTTAATAGGTTGTACTATCATTATGATTCATTTCTATGTATCTCTTGATCTCTCTTTTTATTTCTTCCCTGACCCAGTTATTCTTCAGTAGCATGTTGTTTAATCTCCTTGTATTTGTGGTTCTTCCTGATTTATTTTTGCAGTTGATCTCTAGTTTCAAAGCATTATGATCAGAGAATATAGTTGGTATGATTTCAATCCTCTTATATTTGTTGAGGCTATCTCTGTGTCCCAGTAGTCAATTCTTGAGAATGTTCCATGTGTACTAGAGAAGAATGTTTTGGGATGGAAAGCTTTGTAAATGTCAATTATGTCCAGGTGGTCTAATGTGTCATTTAAAGATGTTATTTCCTTATTGATTTTCTGTTTGGATGATCTGTCCATATCTGAGAGTGGGGTATTTAGGTCCCCTACTACCATCGTGTTTTGGTCTGTTTTTCCCTTTAATTCTGTTAGTAATTGCTTTATGTATTTCGGGGCTCCCTGATTGGGAACATAGAGATTAATAAGTGTTATATCTTCTTGGTGCATGATTACCTTTATCATTCTGAAGTGTCCCTCAGTATCTTTCTTTACCTTTTTTATTTTGAAGTCTATTTCGTCTGATATTAGTACCGCTACTCCCACTCTTCTCCGAATGCCATTTGCTTGAAATATCATTTTCCACCCTTTCACTTTGAGTCTATATTTGTCTTTGGAGCTGAGATGTGTCTCCTGGAGTCAGCATATGGTTGGGGTTTTTTTTGGTTTGTTTGGTTTTTGATCCATTCTGCAACTTTGTGCCTTTTTATTGGTGAGTTCAGTCCATTTACATTTAGGGCGATTATTGAAATATGAGGTCGTCTTATAGCCATTTTATGTTTTGCTTTCTGGTAGCTCAGCGTTTCCATCGCTTCTTTGTCCTTGTGTTTCTGTTTTCTTTATTTTGGTTGGCTTTTGTGGGTTTTCCCTCTGGTTCTTTTTGTTTTATGTTATATACTTCAGTTCTGAATCTTTGGTGTGTGGTCGCCATTACGAATACGTAAAGAATAGTTATACAGTCATCCATTTTCTTCTGCATGTGCCTTATGTCCTTTCCCCTCTGCGAATTTGGATCTTTGTATTCTCTCTTTTTTGGTCATTGTTATCTCACTTTGTCCCTATGTATGCTGAAAGTTCATTACTATCTTGCTATAGCACTTCTCTTATTATTATTTAAGCTTATAATGCCTGTTCTTAGTAAGGGTTGCACTCCTCTGCTTCTATTTGTCTGGTAGTCACTTTACTACTCCTAATTATGTATTTGTTTTGTTTTGTTTTGTTATTTTGTTTTAGGTTACCTGATCCCTTTCAGTATTTCCTGTAGTGCAGGCTTTGTAGTGGAGAATACCTTCAATTTTTGTAGAGTCTGGAAAGGTCTTAATTTCTCCTTCATATCTAAAGGAGAGCTTAGCTCAATACATTATTCTAGGCTGGTAGTTCCTTTCACTTAATAACTTAAATATTTGATTCCATTCCTTTTTGGCTTGTAAGGTTTGCACTGAGATGTCTGATGATAATCTAATGGGTTTTCCTTTATAGGTTACCATCTTCTTTTCTTTGGCTGCCCTAATAATTCTGTTTTCCTTTATAGGTCACCATCTTCTTTTCCCTGGCTGCCCTAATAATTCTGCCCTAATAATTCTGTCATTGATTTTTGATTTTTAATACAATGTGTCTTGGCGAAGGCCTTTTTTGGTTGAGGTCATTAGGTGTTCTGTTGACTTCTTGAATTCCAAGCTCCAGCTCATTTCTTAGATTTGGGAAATTCTCATCCACTATTTGTCTGAAATGCTTTCTAGTCCCTGCTCCTTTTCCTCGCCTTCGATAATGCCCATTATTCTTATGTTTCCTCTCCTAATGGTATCAGCTAATTCTTGTATTTCTCTTTCATTATTTTTCATTCTTTGGTTTCTCTCTCCTTCCTTCTGATTTATTTCTAGATTTCTGTCTTCGATATCTCTGATCCTTTCCTCCATTTGGTCAATTCTATTTCCCAAGCTTGCTATTTTGTTTTTCAACTTGCAGTATGTTCTTTATCTCCAGAAGTTCTATTTGGTTCCTTGAGGCTTTCACTTTCCTTGCTCTGCTCATCCAGTTGTCTTTTCAATTTATGAACTTGTAGATTTGAGTTGTTTTGGATCTCATTGAGATTTTTTCAGAAGTACCACCCTGAATTCTCTGTCATTTAAGTCACATATTTCTATGTCTATAAGCTTATTCTCTGGAGATTTTTCTCTTTCTTTCTGAGATGCCTTGTACCCTGGTCGTTCACGGTGTTTAATGGACTGTTTCTCTGCCTGGGCATTAATGAAAGTGTATTCTGTTGTTTTTCCAGAAAGAAGATTTATTATATAAAAGTCTCTCTTTAACCTGCTGCAAAGAAGGCGCTTTTTTGGTTTTGGAGCCTCTTGGATCCCTGCTTTACATAAAGCCTAAATGTCCTTTTTATTTCCTTGCAGATATTTAATCACACATGCTACTCTGTTTCAGTCCCTGTCAGTGTTAGCAACAGTTTCGGCAGCATTTGCTCAGATTCCCCTGGGGCTCCTCTGTGATCGATCTCTTAGGATATGGGGGAGGGGCCCTCTGGGTTGGGAGTTGGGGGCTGTGGCTCAGCCTCGGTTTCGCAGCTGTAGCCAGTAAAAATCAACTGTTGTTTCTCTACAGTCCCGTCCCACTTCTCTGCTTTCTGCCCTGATGACTGGGCCCTGGTGCCAGCTGCTAGAAATTCTGGCACTTCCAGGCAGGCTGATCAGGGAAGTCGTTGCACCTTCTCCTCTCCCCGTCCTCCTGCAGGGAGATCTGGTGGCCTCAAGAGGCAGCTTCTTTATTTCTCTGAGTCCACCACCCGACACGCGGGGTTCTGACCTGTGGTAGCTCTTATGCACAAATCTCTCCCTCAGATGTGCTGGTGTGCAGTTTGAGTGTTTCTTGTCGAGTTTTAGATGTTCAGCTTATTGTTTCAGTGGGAAAGATCTGAAGACGTCTCTTACTCTGCCATGTTTCCTGTAGTTTTTCAAAAAACATTTTTTTTTCCTTTATAGCTACAGCATTAAAAAAAAGAAAGAAAGAAAGGCAGCACTGTTGTGCTCTGGCATTTTGCAAATGGCAGGCATCTGATAAATGTGCAAAAAGAACCGGGTATTGCAAGCATCCCGGGACTCACATATCCTTGCCATTAAGAAGGGCTGTTTGGATGGAAAAATATCCTCAGTGGTAGTGTTTAGGTCAATTAAAAAGGACAATTTCATTATTAAAATGGTCACCGTTGACTGCTATTTAATTCTTGTCGGATGAAAAGGCACCATCTCAGAGGGGGTTTTATGGAAGGTGTAATGTTTATCCTTCCTTCCTTTAATAAATCATCTGTGTTAGTGATATTAGCTGGCAGGAGGTCTGTTAATACTTTAGCCCTGATGTCTTTGTGTGAGAAGCTAAGATTTCATCCGAAGGCCAAGTGGGTCCTCTAGAAAGTTTCTTGGCCATTTCTTTTCCTTTTGCAGATTAGAAATTCTCAGGGTTGTTTATATTCATCTTGGTTAATGATAGATGGTATGAATTCATTAAATATAATGTTATCTGATTTTTCATTGAGGAGCAAACCCTTGAGCCCTATTGATCTTGGAAAATGTTGATCTTTATAAGTTCTGTCTAGTTTATTTAGGGACCCAGGAAATTCAATTAAACATTTATTAAATACCTACACATGACTAGTATACTGCGAGGTACTGCAAAAGTTATACCCACCTTGCTTCGTATAAGGTCTTGCTGAGCATTGAGAACACGCACAAAGGTGAGACGCAAATAGTATAAGATAGACTATGTTTTACATCAGCTCCAAATTAGAAAGTAGGTCCTGGGAAGGAGATTGTGAGCATCATCTCATGATAGTGTAGCTTAGAGCAGAGAGAATGTTCCAGGAGTCATTTGGCATTGCTACAGTGATCCTGTTAGGAGGCCTAGCTGCTCAGGCAGCAAGGCAAATATCTTTTAAAGTCGTCAGGCTGTTCCTGATGCTCCAGACATGTAAAAGACATTAGAGGAAGGACGTAAGTATTAACAACACAAACACAATTCCAAAACACACACAGATATAGCAAGTGATTGAAGAAGGAAAACTCATAGACAGAGATCAGCCTCATGCCTCTGGTTATAAAACAAACCCAGGTAAGCTTTAAAAAAAAAAACAAAAACAAAAAAGAAAACAGTTCCAAAATCAAAGATTCAAGTATAAGGATGTAGAATTACAAGTATCTGAGACATGGGATCCTTCATTCTGTAGCCTTCCATTGGAAAGAAATCCAACATCAACACCACTTAGCAGACATCTAGGCACTTTCTAAAAGTCCAAGCTTTCGGGACTTAGGACACTACCAGGCATCTTTAACTCATTAAGAGTTTGATTTAATTATCCAAATTGAAAATAACATCAATAAAACTCCAAGATAAAAATAGTCACAAGTCAAAGCTAGAGAGGAACATGGACTGTTAGAGTTCATTGCAAATAAGTGGAAACACCAGGAGCCTTCAAGGCAAAGGTTCCTTATGACAAGGGTGCAGTGCCCTTTTTGCCATTTTTCTCCCTGCTGTGTCTGTCTGCACAGAGAACTGTCCTCCTTGAATCCCAGCTCTGTTCCTCTGGCAGGAGCTGAACCTTCCACAGGCCCCAGCTGTCAGTGTGTGTTCCAGCCCCTCGCAGGGACCTCCTGCAGAGCTGCCACTATCATCCCTGCTGTTTCCTGAGCACTGCCATCTTTCTCAGAAGAAAATATACTGGCTCCAACCAGTTCCTTTTGCATCTTATTTTAAAAGGAAAACTCTAAGACTTGGGAATGTTTTATTAAGAAGAGAAAAGGAATGCTCTGCACTATTCAAAGAGCCGGAAAAACGTGCATAGGTCTGTTCCTTGAGTCCCTAGCTTACTTTTTCTTGGACTGTATGAATGCTGTTTCTGTGCACATATTGGCTGCCAGGCTGATGACACATTCTAGTTGATATTGTGAAAATTGTCGCTATGACGATAGCTTGTGCCTTGAGAGCCACACAGGAACCCAAAACACAGAAATACTTTCTATGGTCAGCTTGTATTTCACTTTGTGGTCTTGACACACCCTCCTTCCTCCCTGCCTTCCCTCTTTCTTTTCTTCCTTATCTAGTCAAATGATGGTGATCTCTGATGAGAAAAATCATCACACCAAAATAGCGATTTAGTATTGCTCTTCCTGGAAAATCCAATCTGGTGTTTGCCTTGTTTTTTTTTTTTGTTTTTTTGTTTTGTTTTGTTTTTTTGTTTTTTTGTTTTTTCTGAATCACACATTGATATAAAAGTAAAAGTCAGAAGAACGACTCCCTAATAGTGGAAAAGGGAAGAAACTAAATCAGATACTTGAAAGTCATTGCTGTCATCTGATTCTAAAATGTGGGCTTTCATCTTGATTAACTTTTATGTTTATTGGTCCAGTAAGAGCTATTCAGAAATATTATTGATACATAACAACAGAAAATAGTGCCATTTTTATTGGCCAGGGATGATCTAAATTTTCATCAATGTTTTGAAAATCAGTAATGAAATATATGTAAACAAAATGAATAAATTCTGTTTCAGTATTGATTCCTTTCTTCTGATCGGTCATTCTGTGTATACTTTAAAGCAGTGGTCAGCAGGCTTTTCCTGTAAAGGGCCAGATAGTAAATATTTTAGGCATTACCGGCCATATGGTCTCTGTCTGTGTCTCATTCCACTTCTGTTGTGTGAAAGCAGCCACAGATAATATGTAAACAAATGTATGTGGCTATGTTCAAATAAAACTTTATTTTATTTGAAAATCAAATTTCATACAATTTTCACACATCATAAAATATATTTTTTAGCCATCTAAAAATGTAAAGGCCATTTGAAGGCCATGCATAAATGGGCGGTAGACCAGATTTGGCTGACCCTGTTCTAAGGCTTTGGTGGAACAGCCAAATGAAACACCTTCAGTTTCACTTCTCAGGCTGTGAGAGAAAGTGATAATGTTCTCTTACCATTAAATACATAAAAATCACCACTGCCTATTGAGCAGGATTTTAAGCTTTACCTAAAATCACATACTCTTAATTAATTGATGAAAATACTGAATGATTGTTCAAAGTGATAAGGAATGCCATGTGGTTTAAGCAAAATAAGACCTCTGTCTTAGTCTGTTCAGGCTGCCGTAATATAATACCACGGGGTGGGGGGTGGGGGGGCTTGTAAACAACAAACATTTCTTGCTCACAGTTCTGGAAACTGGAAGTCCAAGATCAGGGTGCTAGCATGGTTGAGTGAGGCCCATCTTCCAGGTCCTCAGACTCCTTGTATCATCACAGTATGGAAGGGGCTAGGGAGCTCTGTGGGGTCTCTTTTATAATAGCACTAGTCTTATTCTGTGGGATCTCTTTTATACTAGCACTAATCTTATTCATGAGGGCTATACCCTCATGACTTCTCAGCCCCCAAATGCCCCATCTACTAATACTATCACCTTTGGGGATTAGGATTTCAACATATGAATTTTGGTGGATATATACTTTCAGACCATAGCAACCTCCAAAAATGATAGTTCTTTCTTTCTGTTCATTAGGCAGCACTGTATGCTCAGCCCTGGTTAGGGGTACAGAAGTAAACATGCAATCTGCAGTTTCAACTTTTGGGAACTTTATATTAACACTGGTATTTGAGTGATCTGGGATTCGTCAACTAATCTGAAGCCGATTATATCTGCTGTGCGTTGGTCTAGGCTCCAAAGTCACACATGGAGATGTTTGGTATACAAGCTATTCTAAAACCTCTCAATTTCATTCCAGTAGCAGTTCTACTTAAAAGTATCTGTCCATTTTTGGTAGTCCTTGAAAAGAGGTTAAAGCTTTTACTTTTTGAACTTTGTGGTCGAGGTGGTTTTTTTACCCACGGCATTTTTTTTTTCTTTCAGGTGCATGCTCCGAGTCCTGGACTCATTTGGCACTGAGCCAGAGTTTAACCATGCTAACTATGCCCAGTCTAAAGGTCACAAGACCCCCTGGGGAAAATGGAATCTGAACCCACAGCAGTTTTACACCATGTTCCGTGAGTATTTGTGTTTCACCTCTGCTTTCCAGAATGCTACCAAAGATAAATGAGAGAAGAGATTAGATGGCCATGTATTTTTGGTTATGATTCCCAGGGCCCTCACCTATAGAAATGTGTGCTATTGAACCTTGGAAATAACTGAATTTTTTTTAATTGCAGTTGAAAGATCATGTGACAATTTTGTGAAAAGCCTTAGAAATGTTTTTGGAGAAAAGCATTCAATACGAAGTATCACCAGAAACTATTTGAGAGAGGGCTTTGGGTCGACTCTGGATTGGCAGGCACTAAACCCATTTCATGCCACACAGATGCTGTTTGGGGTTTACTTGATTGGTGATGAGGAATGAGGCTTTACCCACGGCATTCCAAATAATTAAACCTTAATTTAAGGTTTCCATACACTTTCCAAATAATTAAACCTTAATTTAAGCATCATACTTTTCAAAGCAAAAAGTTAGCCTTTTTTAAACTGAACTTTTAAAAACGCTGTTTTATAATTTTCCGAAATTATCAGATAATTTTAATCCAGAGATTTCCATCCTAGAACTAATATCTGATATCCGAATCTGTTTCCTTTGTTGAGTTACAGCCCACGGGACCCCTGCCCTGCTTTTTCTCCTGTGGTTGCCTCACCCCCTTGTATCCAGCCACTTGAAGGTGACTCTTTTTTTCAGATTCACTAATTGTAACAGCAGACACATTGGACTAATCCCCTGGTGTGAGGTATGAGAAGGGAGAATTTAGGGTTAATTTTAACAATCGGCTTGTGTTTAAATGTTCTTTTTAGCTCAGAGAGATTTGTGAGAGCTTGTTAATATGTTTGGTAAACATCGTTCCTGGAGCTATGTCATCCTGCTATTGCAGCCTGTCCCTGGGGCACAGTTTAGGGGACAAACTAATACATGACATGTTAGGTAACAGATGGCTGGTCAGCAAGGTAAGGCATATGTAATTTTGAGGGGCTGAGATGAGGTCGTACAAAATAACCTAAGACGTGACCTCCGCGTTACATCAAATGAAAAATGTTAGCTGTGTCTAAAATGGCCGGAATTGCCAGAATGTTATATGTGTGTAAGCCCTCGACGAGATGGTGTTTTTCTATATCTGGGGAGCAGAAATAGGAAGCTTTTCCAGAAAGTTAAGGTTCTCTTTTAGAGTGTTAGAGTTCAGAATCCTATAAAAACTATTTTGTTGTGCATGAATGGAGGATTTTTGCAGTATTGGTTGATTGAATTAAAAGAAATTCACTGCTTACAGCGTAACTGAATATGAAACAGGTTAATTCCTATTAACCTGGGAAATGAGTGAGTGTCCTGACTGACTCAGGATTCCACGGGAATCATGGGGAAGACCGATACATTTGACAGCCCTTTAAAAAAAAAAAAAAAAAGCCTGTGTGACAACAATAACGCTATAAGCAAATTTTGTAGCAGAGGGTTAGTGTCACTAATATGTAAAGAGCTAAATTTTTAAAAATGAAAAAAGTTCTACAATCCAATACAAAAATGAGCAAGAGCTACTGCTAGTTCATAGAAAAAAAAAAAAAAAGAAATTCATTGCCCAAACATTTGAAAACATGTTAACCTCACTCACAATGAAGAGAAATGCATTTCAAACTGCACCAAGATACCATGCCCCACATATCAGATTGACCAGCATCACAAAATTTATTAACATAGCTATTTTAGTGGTGCGGCTCACTAAACAGGTTAAGTTCTCTCCCTTTCTTATATACTGAAAATGTCGGTTCCTACAGTATACCTGCAATAAATATTGTTATTTGAAACCATTTTCCCACCCTAGTAGTGGGAATGTAGCATGGTACTCACTGTGGGAGGGTATGTGTCACCATCTAGCCAAACTACGAATGCATCTTTCCTTTGACCGAGCAGATCATACGTAGGACTCTATCCCAAAGATCTGTGAGCAAAAATAAGAAATGGAGTGTGCCCAAGGCCATTTATTGTGACACTGTTTGTAATAGGCAAAGATTGGAACTAACCCAAAGTTCCTAAGAGGGCTGAGTGAATCAATCCCAGGGTCCACTGACAGTGAAGTACGGCGTACCTGTGGAAAGCAGTGACCGAGGTCTCCACTGCTCTGGGGGAGATGTCCAGGATATATCGAGTGACAAAAACCAAAGTGCAGAGCAGTGTGTAGAGTTTCTCCCTTATACACAAGAAGGATATGGAGGAGTGTGTGCATATACATCAGTGTATGTGATTTTGCTTGTGTTTTCAAAAGAAATATGAAAGAAAAAGTAACAAGCTAGTAAAAGTGATTGTTACTGGAGGAAAGGTGTGCAGGGTCAGGCATAGAAAGTAGATGTCTCTTATTTTATTCAGATAAGGTACCTTATTTTGACTTTGGAACCATATAAATGTTTTACATAATTTAAAACAAAGAGAGAATAGTATTCACTAACAACTGAAAACAGATTGAAAAAAACGAAACAAGACTAGTGATATATTCAGGTTGGTGTTAATCTCTCAAAGAAAATGATTACTTGAAGTGACTTTAAGACCATCTTTGGACCGTATATTCATAGTGGAAAATATTTATATTGTTATTTGAAACCATTGCAGGTATACTGTAGGAACCAACATTTTCAGTATATAAGAAAGGGGGAGAACTTAACCTATTTCCCATTTGCCCCGAGAATATTCACCAGCGGCACTTGGCAGCTGCAGCATTTATCCTGAGATGAATCGCAGATTACAGTCCTAACCATAATTACTCACAAAGTTTGCCATACATCTCTCATGCTTTTCAGAGGAATATATCAAAACACGACTGATGCAATTGAAACAGCCCATTTGAACAGAAAATGAATGCGAAATTATCTGAAAAAAAGAAAAGGATTGCAAAGGGTACGACTATAGCCAGATTCTGTGGTGAACTTATGGCACTGAATTGGTGTGACAGGAAGAAGGTGACAGGGTCATCAACATTCCACAATGGTACTGTGATTGAAATAGACAACAGAAATGGAGAGAAAAAATTAAGAAGCTGTGTGTCGTTGTGGATTATAATGAGAATATAGGAGTATATAGTGGCATTGGCTGATCAGATGCTCACTTCTTATCCGACTGAGCACAAAAGGCACCAATTTCGGTATGAGAAATTCTTTTGCCACCATCTAAACATTACAGTGCTGAACTCCTACATCCTGTTCAAGAAGAATAATCCTAAGCACACAATCAACCATGTAAACTTCAGACTGAAGTTGATTGAAAGAATACTGGAAAAGCATCACAAGCCAGGGCACCAATGCCTTCAAAGTCATCCGTGCTCTGGTGATGTCACACCTCTTCGCCTGTCTAGAAGACATTATTTCCCCAAGAGCACACCACCAGCATCAAGGAAACAGAATCCAACCTGTTGCTGCAAAGTTTGCTGCTCCCACGATGACAAGGGTGACAAGATCAAGAGAGAAATGTGATATTTTTGTGTAGAATGTGATATTCCACTTTGTGGTCCATGCTTTGAAATTTACCACATGAAAAAAAAAATGATTAAATAGTGATCATCATATACATTTCTGTAACATTAGGGTTAGAGACAAGTTCTATTTAGAAATAACTCCAAGGACAGTTTTTATATTTTATTTTCACATTGAAAACCAGTCAGATTTGCTTCAGCCTCAAAGAGTGTGTTTATATAAAATTAAATTAATGCTGGCAGCAAGCTGCACTTTTTCTTTCTAAATGGGAAATGGATTATTAAAGAATTCAAGTAGTGACTGTATTTAACATTCAACTTGAATAGGAAATATCCATGTGAACTTATTTTTTTTTCTCTTTAAAAAGACATTTTCCAGTTCTGTACTTTGAAAAGGACCAGAAGTAGAGGCAACTCACTCGTAAGGAGTAATTTTAGCACTAAAACTGGGATTCCCCAAATACCTTTCCCACTAAAAGGAACCTCCTGCTCAGATAAGTAGCTGATTCCAGGTCAAAGGCAGGAAACGTGCAAGATGGGACATCTTGTCATGCCAGAAAGCAAGGAAGGTAAGGCAGACCAGTGGGGTGGAGTCAGAAGGACACATAGGAGTCAACAATGGCGTAGTTAGAGCATCAAAAAGAATAAGGACTGCGTGAAATCAAACCAGTTACAAATAACTTGTGGATTCGTCAGAATCCATGATACTTCAAATAAGAAAAACCCACAAAATCAATTGATCACCTTTGCAAGTTGCTAGGATACCACTTCATTACTCTGAAAAATAAAGGGAATGAATCCAGCTTTGATCCTGATTTTCTAAGACAAATTATGTTTTATGACAATCAGATAATTGATAAAAGTTGCTAATCATGGAGAAATCACAGCTAATAAATGCAAAAGGATCGAGGAATTAGAAAATCAGTGTCGTATAATTCCTAATGAGATAATGGAGCAAGGTCGAGATCCTCAATGGTTGCTAAATCCATCAAGTATCAGGTTGATGGGAAAATCCTTCATTGATGAGGCTGCCTTGCATGGAGAAAATAGAGAAATGAAGCAGTTTGAGACCCTTTATCATGGTGAGAGATATCAGTTGGAGAATTTGCAGCGGAAACCAGTGACTCTTGCTCCTCGCTTCCCAGAGGCTACCCACAGAGGGGCCCTTCCTTCCCACATGACAAAGGGGTGGGGCCCAGCCCAACCCAGTCCTGTCTTTTCCCACAGAATCGTTCGTCCATTTCCTCGCCCTTTGGGAAAATGTGGCTAATCTAGTGGTCTAAAGTGCATGACCACGTCTTGTCAGAAGTTATAGTTTGTTCTTGTTAATTTTGAAAAAATGAAACAAATTTACTTGTACTTAATATATGGGCTGATAGTAATCATTATCTAATTGATATATAAGTATGCGTGTGTATTGCGAGTATGCTTAGATTGTCTTCACTGATGGGTGAAAAGTTTGAAGACCACGGAAACTGTTGTGGAATCAAGTCATCTTCAAGTACAGCGGTCTGTCTTTGAGATTTAGCAGTGTTCTGGCATTTGTGGAGTGCGGAGAGGGCACCAATGGTGAAGCATTTTTAGGAGCCATGAAATAAGATGCTCTTGACCAGCACATACTTGCTAGCAAATGTTTGGAGTACACTTCTCACTTTAAGTAAGCTTTTCTTTCTTCTCTAACTCATTTTCCTCACTAAGTTGGCGGGGTTTCTACAAGTTGAAAAGCATGGATTTTCTTTATTGTTTTGCCCCAAATCTCAGAATTTCACTGGAACTATCATATTTGTGTATTCTGTCTGCAGTAGAGCAATTTCATGCATAGTGTTAGCACAGACTTTTTCTGATACCTTTCGAAGCAGCTTCTACAGGGAACAACTGAGTGGTCAGAATATACTAAATCTGTGTGACTAGATGTATTGAGTGATGGTTTTTTCCAAGAATTTGGAAGTTCAGTTGTTCCTTTCTCACGGAACGCCCCTCATTCCTGCTTTCACCTCTTGTCCACACTCTAGCCTGGCCTCTGAGCTAGGCACTAAGGCCTTCCTCCTGCCACCAGAGCCAGCTCTTGAAAGCTCAGCTGAGACCAAGCTATTCCTTCTCAAAGACTGCAGGGCCTTCTCTTTGCCCATGGTGTTAGGTCCAAAGTTCATAGCAAAGTATTTAAGACCTTCGGGTCTTGGGCCCTCCTGCCCTTCGCTCCCCATACCTCATCCCTCCCCAGGTCCTGGCTCCAGCCTCACCAGACAGCCTGCCTCCGTCACATCACCCTGGTAGCAAATTTTTTTTTCTTTAAAATTCTATTTAAATAACTTCATCTTCCAATGAAATGTAAAAAGAAATATCATCCTTTTACCAGAATAAGGAAAGCCTCCCCCACTGAAAAGTCTTCCATATCCTAATGTAAGCATTATTATCTTTTACATGCATACATTTTATTTTATTAGTTTCAAGTATACAGTACATTAGTTAGACATTTATATAGTTTATAAAACGATCCCCTAATTGCTCTTTCTCTCCTCTGATTCTCCACCTTGCAAACATTTTTGCATAGATTTAACACACATACTAAAATTTTGTATCTCCTTTTCTTCCGCTTAATATATCATAACTTTTCCAAGGTTCTTGTAAACCCATGGTTTCCAAATCTGTTTTGTAGTCCATTAAGTGACTAGCTCCTAATTTGTATTTATTTGGGGATATTTTTGTGATTTCTTGTTGAGAATTAATTGTTGCTTTTTCTGAGCTTACCAGGGGCTTGGCTTGGCCCTGTATTTAGGCATCATTTCAGTTGGTGGCCTTAAGTCTGCTGTGAATCCTACTTTTATTCCCGAAGGTAGTATTTTTTTTCTCAGTTTCAAATAAGGTGTGTTATACTTCAAAATCAAAGAAATCTGCCCACAACAGAAAAATAAAATAAACAAGGCATTTACCTATACCATTTAGAAGAGAAAATAAAATCCTAAGGTGATGATTTGCACCTCGAGTTATCTAGTATTTCAATAGTTCTGATTATCTACCTGCATGACACACTCTCACAATATATCTGGCTTATGTAAGAACATTGGCAGTAGTAAGATATCTTTATCTAATGGAGTTTTCCCCTCTCTTTCCCTGGAGACTGCCTCAAAGTAGCAATAGCAGAGATTATCAGATTCCTTATTCCTGGTTTCAGTCAAGTTTCATTTCAGACTTATATTATACAGTTGAAAACTTCGAACAGTGTTTAGTAGTCTGTCTCCTAACCAGCTCACTATTCATATCACTATCATAGAACATTTCCTTATTCTCTAGGCCAAGTCTGGTTGTAGGGGTTTATTTTTATTAACTAATTTTTCGAGTACCTGCACTGTTTCAGCTATCATTTCCAGTATGAAAACAAGAAGGAATTTGCCTGTTGGGTGCTCACAATCTGTAGTTACAGCCAAGGCTGTGTAATATTCAGTGTTTCTTGGTACATGTGGAAATTTGGATCACAAAAGACAAGGAGAAATAATGAAGTTGAGTGAAGAACAGATTGGGGATTGGGGATTTCACCTCTAATCTGTCTTTTTAAACGCCCCCCTCCCCAAATCTCCCTAAAGTGTTCCTTAACAAGGGCTAAAGAAGTGACTAAGCCTGAGTTTATTTGTTCATTGTGAGACTTAGGTTGGAATATTTTTTGGTTGTTTATTTTGTCATATATGTCTCCTGACCAACTACTGTGTGCCAGGCCCTGTGGAATGCCAAAGTGTCTGCTCTCCAGAATCTTACTTCTTTATGCGACAGGAGGCATGTAAACAAAAATAAGGCTTTATCATACTTCCACGTTAGAAATTACAGACCCAGTTAATAGGGCAGAGGGGACCTCAACATAGAAGCAAAGCATATCCTGTGTTTTCTATCACTCACTTCTGTCAGGGGGATGTCGTAAAGTG
Source organism: Pteropus medius (assembly GCF_902729225.1). Classification (NCBI taxonomy): domain Eukaryota; kingdom Metazoa; phylum Chordata; class Mammalia; order Chiroptera; family Pteropodidae; genus Pteropus; species Pteropus medius. The sequence continues at coordinate 15,668,474 of NW_024345601.1, forward strand.
TTGGTTCACAGTAGGGTAACCAATTCATCCCGGTTTTCAAGTTGAATGGCCTACATCATGGGAACACCCTCTTCATTGGGCAAACTGGGGTGGTTGGTCACCTCTGTTCGCAGTGAGTAGACATTGTAGGCTAGAGCAGAAGGTTATGTAGAAGAGGAAGGAAGAATGAAGACCAATTACAAAAACCCATTTTGTGGGCTAAATTATTAATGGAAAGGAAAGCAGTGCAGGGGAGGGAATGCCTCACTTCGTGACCTCCATGGTAATTGCAAAATAAAGCCATCCAGTTCTCCAAATTGTGCCTCTTTAGCTAACAACACTTCTAGTGTTCTCTCTCCTTTGAGAATTCTAGGTCAAGCATTGAAAAAAGGGTTCATGACTTTGTTAAAAGGCTATACAGGTGAAGGGCTAATTGGTACCAGTTCCAGTTCATCAAATTAGGTTGAGGATTTGGTGAGAGAGGGGCCACACAAAAGCCAAATCCTTAATTACTAATCACCAGCTTTGTGCCTGTACTTGACATATGTCATCTCGTTTAGTCTCTGTTATTCAAGTTTCGTGTCAGAAGTTTAAAGTAACCTGCCCAAGACAGTGGCAAAACTGAGATTTGAACACAGCACTGTCACAGCCCACAGCTCATTCTATCCCCTGTGCTCATGGTTGAAAGATTGAAAGATACCTGTTGGGCCTCATCTTCTCTTTTCTCAAATGAATGCCTTTGTGCTTTGGGAGCCTTTCAGGAGGACACGAGGTCCTGAATCTGAACTCCTATCATGATTTGTGCACCATCTAGCCCCTGCTGGCCTCTCTAGGGTTGCCTTGCCTCCTTTTGGCTTTTAGGTGTCTCCCAGGTACCAAGTTCTGTCTGACTTCCAGGCCATTTCATGTGCTGTTCCCTTGTCTGGGAGCCCCTGTCCTTCACCCCCCACCGCCCTGCTCATCCTTCAGGGAACCGTTGTGTCCCCAGGTAAGTCTTCTCTCCTTGAACCAGGCTCCCCTGCTCTGTGGCTCTCACAGCACCTATGTTCCAGACCAGAGCCCACTTGTTGAGCCCCACGAGCATGATCACTGCTTAGTCCTCAGTGCCTGAAGTGGTAACATCATTGGTTATAAATATCTGTTGAATTAATGAATAAAGAACAAATAGACCCAACTACAAAATGGAGTTAATTAAAATGTAAGTCAGATCATGACGCTCCTGTGCTCACAATGCGGTGGTATATTGGAAAGACAAGTCATCCCAGTGGCCTCAAGACCTGGCGTGGTCTAACTCCACAACTTGTCTGGACTCATCTCTTACATGTCTTCTTGCTCACTGCTTCCTAGCCTCCTAGCTGTTTCTTGGATGGGCCAGGCACGCACCTATCCTAGGACCTTTGCATGGATTATTCCGTCTTCCAGAACATTCTTAGTTGTTCGTTAGAGTTCCATATCTTGTTTTGCAGGTCTTTAACCCAAATGTCACTTCAGCGAGATTAACTCTGACCCCCCACCCCCCATTTTAAATGCTTTATTTTCCTCCATACCTGTATTACCAGGCAGCATTTATGCTTCACTTACTTTTGTTTATTTTTTTTCCTCCCCTGGAATCTGAGGCATATATTAGTATAGTAGGGATTCTGTCTGTTTTGTTCTTTGCTGAAACTCAACACCTTGAAGAATGCCTAGCACATAGTAGGCATTCAGAAAATATCTATCTATTAAGTTAAATTGAACAATAATGCCTATTCCGTTTTTAATCCATGCAACAATGTAGGGAAAGATAAAAGGTGTTGTACAAATTTAGGATTACAGGAGCCTTTTGAGGCCAGTGGTCTCTTGTTCTCTTTGTCTTCCCACAGAATTTATTCACATGGTTGGGTTATCAGGAGGTGTTCAAACTATACTCATCATTGCTGTCATCGACATTCTAAGTCTGAATTTCTCCAAGGATTGGGGGCTTCTGGCCATGTTTATTTGCATGATTGGGTTGTACAGTGGCTCGTAGACCGAAAGTTTTGCCCAACAAAACAAGAATTTTAGAAACAAGCTAGTTCTCTTTCATGCAAATGACAAACTTCTTGGCTTCGGCTAAGGATCGCTTGCTTCCATGTACAGTTTTATTTTTAGGACCTGACAAGTAAAGGGAGCTATTTGTGATTTAAACTGCCTTTTTTGGCCTTTAACTTGGATCAGGAGACTCTACGCTTCTATGTAGACCAGTGGGTAATAGGATCAGCCTTGGCAATTTCTTCTTCAGTCTGAGTCTCAGCCTTCAGAAGTGATATTCTTCTAAGAAGTCCTTTCCTCCCAAATTGTTTTTCGACACTCGAAAAATTTATTCTGATGTGCCTTCTGTCAACGGTTCAGGCACTTATCTTTTCAACTCAACTCTTTACAGTAGTTTCTCTATCCTACATCCCAACCTCCTTTCTCTCTAAGAGCCTAGTACCACCATCATTTGAAAAAAATCCAAAGCATAACATCACTATCTGTGTACAGTTTTTAAAACAAGATAACTTCTTGTGTGTGTAACTTTATTTTTCAATAAAATTTTTTCTGTCATGTCAGTTTCATTATTATGGGAATCCAAATTAACGATGTATGTGATGGCAGCCAATATTCTTCCTCGTTTTAACAAAATTTCTCAAATAAACAAAAAAGGTGAAAGAAATGTACGGTAGAAACCTACAACTTACACTCTGCAACTAACAGTTTGCCTTATTTATTCTATGACATATCAATCCATGTCTGTCTTCTCTTCAGCCATCAATCCACCATTTTATGCACTTAATCTGTAGATGTTTTAGCATGAAGTCATCAACTAGAGTTCAATATTGGTCAACAAACTGTGTTTATTTCTTTTTTATCTATAACATTGAATATTTATGTACTACCTCTCTTCAGCCTAATATAAGCTCAATGAAGGGAGCTTCATGCATGCTTGTTCAGTTCACTGGTATATCCTTAACTGGTGAGTTGTTGCCTGGCTCTTAGTAAGTGCTCAGTAATTGTGCTGATGTTGAATGAATGATGGTACTTAATTTTTTTTTTCAATTACAGTCGATATACAATGTTACATCAGTGATTAGACATTTATATAACCTGCAAAGTGATCACCCCATTAAAACTAGTACTCATCTTATATACAGAGTTATTACAATACTACATATTCCCCATGCACTATTCTATATCTCCATGACTATCTGGTAACGACCAATTTGTACCTTTTAATTTCCTTCCTCCTTTACCCATCTCCTTAACCCTCCCATCCCATCCAACAACTATCAAAATGCTCTCTGTACCTATGAACTTGCTATTTTGTTTGTTCATTTTTCCTATTCTCTAGATTCCACATGTAACTGAAATCACATATTTGTCTTGCTCTGTCTGACTTACTCCATTCAGCACAGTACCCTCTCAGTCCATCCATGTTGTCACAGATGGCAATATTTCATTATTTTTTATGGCTAAGTGATATTCCATTGTATATATGTACCACTTCTACTTTATCCATTCATCCATTGATGGACACACAGGTATCCTCCATATCTTGACTATTGTAAATAATGCTGTAATGAATACACATGAATGCACATGTCCCTTCAAAGTAGTGTTTTGGGTTTCTTCAGATAAATAGAAGTGGGATTACTGGGTCCTACTTTGTCTCTTGTGATAGCCTTTGTTTTAAAGTCTATTTTGTCTGTTATAAATATTGCTGCCCAGTGCTTTTTTTTTCATTTCCCTTTTATGAAATATTTTTCCTTTCCCTTTACTTTGAGTCTATGTGTGTCTTTTGATCTGAACTGAGTCTCTTATAGGCAGCATAGGTGAGGATTTTGTTTTCTTATTCATTCAGCCATCCTATGTCTTTTGATTGAGGCATTTAAACCATTTACATTTAAAGTAATTGTTAGATATGTAGTTATTGCCATTTTAATATTTATCTTTTTTTTTTTCCTTCTTCTTAAAGATTTCCCTCTAACATTTCCTGTAATACTAGCTTGATGATGATGAACTCCTTTAGCTCTTTCTTGTCTGGGAAGCTCTTTATCTGTCCTCCGATTCTAAATTATAGCTTTCCTGGGTAGAATAATCTTGGTTGTAGGTTTTGGCTTTTCATCACTTTGAGTATTTCCTGCCAGTCCCTTCTGGTCTGCAAAGTTTCTGTTCAGAAATCGGCTGACAGTCTTATGAGATCTCCCTTTTGTATGTAACTAACGCTTTTCTCTTGCTGCTTTTAAGATTCTCTCTTTGTCTTTAACCTTTGGCATTTTAATTATGATGTGCCTTAGTTTAGGCCTCTTTGGGTTCATCTTGTTTGAGACTCTGCACTTCTTGAGCTTGTATGTCTGTTTCCTTCACCAGGTTAGGGAAGTTTTTTGTCATTATTTCTTCAAATAGGTTTTCAATTCCCTGCTTTCTCTCTTCTTCTTATATCCCTATGATGTAAATGTTGGTATGCTTGATATTGTCCCAGAGGCTCCTGGAACTATCCTCATTTTTTGAATTCATTTTTCTAAAAGCTGTCTGGGTGTTTCCTGCTACCTTATCTTCTAAATCGCTGATTAGATCCTCTGCCTTATCTAATCTACTGTTGATTCACTCTAATGTGTTCTTCATTTCAGTTATTGTAGTCTTCATTTCCAACTGGTTCTTTTTTCTGTATTTTATCTCCATTTTTATGTTTTCTGTTTCTTTTTTGAAGTTCTCACTGAGATCATTGTGCATTCTTATAACCAGTGTTTTGAACTCTATATGTAGTCTTGTCTCCATTTTGTTTAGTTTTTTTTTTTCTGGAGATTTGTTCTGTTCTTTTATTTTGGACATGTTTATTTGTCTCCCCATTTTGGCTATCTCCCTGTGTTTGCTTCTTTGTATTAGGTAGAGCTGCTATGTCTCCCGGTCTTGATAGAGTGGCCTTTATAGTAGGTGTCCTGTGGGGCCCAGCAGTGCGGTCTCCCTGCTCACTTGAGCTGGATGCTTCAGATGTGTCTCTTGTGTGGGTTGCTATTGTAGTTGAGCCCTGGTTGCTGTTTGCACATCAGTGGAAGGAATTGACCCTTGTGCTGATTGGTTGTGAGGACTGGCCATGACTACAGTGAAGGAGCTGTTGTGCAGGGCCTGGTGCCTGCCCAGTTTGTCCATTGGGTGTTTTTTTGTGGAGGTGGTTGAATGGTGCTCTGGTGTGGTCTAAAGCTGGCCTTGGGTGTGTTGGTTCTGGGGCCTCTTGGGAGGGCTCTGTTGCTGGCCAAGGTCAGCTTCTGCTTGTGCCTTGCCTGGGGCCACTTGATGTGAGCTACAAAGTGATCTGCCAGTGGTTGCCACTCGTGCTGGGCTTGGAGGTTCCTGGAAGAGGCTAAGCTGCGGACCCAGGCCAACTGCTGCTAGTTCTGGGCATGGGGCTGCTTAGCAAGAGATATATGGCATGCTGAGTCCAGAAGCTTCTTGTTTGGAGTCTGTGAACCTTTGAGAGATTTTAAGAAGGTCTCCGGCATGAGCCAAGAGAGGCAATTTGTATGGAAAAGCCACTGGAATTGGTGTGGCTGGTCCCGCAAATTGGGTGAGGCAGAGCCTCAGGGAATCACCAGGGCAGAGTGAAACCACGTTAGCTAGGTTGGTGGAGACTCAGATATGGTGGCCACCTTCATCTGCATGCTGGATTGGGGGTTTAGCAAAGGAGCAATGGCCTCTTCCAGCACTTCTGTTTGGAAGAAAGTTGCCCCTCCAGCCCCTGCCCTGATGTCAGACAATTCAGTCCCTCCCCTTATGTCCCTGGCACCTTTCAAGCTGCTGCCCCAGCACTGGAGCTCAGAGTGAGTGAGTCTGTCAGCGAGTAAATCCATTGCTGGGCCCTTTAAGAGGAGTGTCTGGAACTCCAGGAACCCTCCATCTCACTCAACCACAGTCTCTACTGGTTTTCACAGACAGAAATCATGGGGACTTCTCTTTCTGGCACTGAAGCCCTGTGCTCAAGAGCCTGATGTGGCGCTGGGACCCCTCACTCCTCCTGGGAGCCCTCCACAGCCCGTTCTGTGTCTCCACCCTTCCTACCAATGTCACTGTGACTTCTTCTATATGTCCTTAGTTGTAGGACTTCTGTTCATCTAGACTTCTCAATGATAGTTCGGTAGTTTAGTTGTAATTTTGATGTGGTCATAGGAGGAAGCAAGCACAGTGTTTACCTACTCTGCCATCTTGACCAGAACTTGAATGATGGTATTTAGCAACTTGTGATGTTAGAATTTTAAAAGTCTGTAACACTGATTTGTTTCCCTTTTTCCCAGTATCAACTTTGTGACCAAGATAAAAAGATGTTAATTTACCAATTCGGTAAATATTTATTTAACATCTATACTCTACCAGGCCTGAGCTAGGTCCTGGGATAGAGTGATGAAGTGCCTTGACTAATGATTAATCCCATGGAAAATAGGCTTTGGTTTTGGAGCTTTTGTGCAAAGAACATGGTGCTGGAAGTAGTTTAGGCATAACCTCCGCTGCCTGGTAATGTAGATCCACCTGTAAAGTCAGTCACACCAGTTTATTAAGCACTTCTCATTGACTCAATCACGCACAAAAATATTTCCTGAATTCCTCCTATGCTCTGGACTTTGGGAAGTCAGAGACATGTAAAAACCTGGCTCAGCCCTCAAATCACACACAGTCCCTTGGGGGAAGATAGTGATGTGTGATGAGGGCTTTAATTCTTCATAGTCTAAGAGGAGGAGTACTCATCTCAGTTTTATGGGTTAGGGAATCTCTCAACTGGGAGGTGATGGGAGCAGAGACTTAAAGGGAGGAGAAGGAAGCGATAGATGTGCCAAACAGGTGTCAGCATGAGGAGATGGAAAAACATGGCATCGAAAACCCCAACTGGGTCATCATGGCATAGAAGTATCAGTCGGAGGGTGATCTGAAATGAAGCCAGAATGATAGGTATGCTGGTCCCTGCCATAGTCACATATTTGTTTCAATGAATACCTTGTCAAGCAACACAGAAAATGCATTGGAGTTAGAGAGCAGAGAGAAAGAGAGAAAGGGGCAAAGCTGAAGTTATAGAGACTACTTAGAAATTCACGGCAGTTTACGAGTTTGTGATGTTCTATGATATTCTTTGATGTAGATGAAGTTAAGAATTGGAAACATCCTAAATGTCCTGTGGTTTGGTGTATTAGGCAGGATTTCTGTCATATTGGCTTGGTCACAAGGGTTTGTTGGCTCTTGTCACTAGGAGTTAAACCTGGCTTTAGGAAGAGCTGGATTCAGAGCCTGGAGGATATCTTTATTCTCTCCGTATCTTGGCTTTGCATTTCTCTGGATTAGCATCATTCTCAGACAGACTGTCCTCAAATGGGCACATAGATGACTGCAGCTCTCGACTTCTACCCTGCCAGCTTTGTGACTGTAGCAGAAAGACATTGACTTTAAAAGTAGCTCTGACTAGTACTGGACCAACTGCGATTGGCCATACTTGGATCATAAACCCATCTTTCAGCTGAGCCTTGGTCAGGTAGAGTCCTCTGGATTATGTACCCATCCTTGGAGGCAAGGGGAGAGAGGGAGTCCCTGGGTCAGGACTGGCACCAATCCAACCACCTGAATGGAACAGAATTGCATGGCCTGGAGAGAAAGGGCAGTTAGTTCCACAAAGTAATGTTGGCAGCCCAGAATGGGGGCATTCCACCTGATGATGGAATGAGCTCAGGCACTGAGGTATTGTGCTGCTTTAACAAGCAGTGATGAGCTGTGGTTATTAACCCAGAAGGATACCTGTGACACATTGTGTAAGTGAAAAACATTCCCAAAAGAGTAGGTATAGTAGGATCCACTTTTGATTAGAGGATAAGAAAGATCCATTAATCCAGAAGAAAAAAGCTCATTAATAGTGGTTATTTCTAGGTGGTAAGATGATGGATGACATCTTTATTTTCCTTATATGTTTTTTTCTATTCTCTAGAAAAAGTTTTACACTGAGGATATATTTCTATTATAATCAGGAACAAACAAACAAACAAACCCTGTTTCTATTTAGAGAAAAGAAAAACTTATCTATTACAGAAGTCTTGATAAGAATCGATGGGACCAGAACTAAGAAAGACAAAGAGAGGAGGAAAGGAGTTGAGAGATTTCTGAGAAGCTGACATCCTCAGGACTTGATGATTGGCTGAGGGTGGAGCCCAGGCTGGTTCTGGGGCTTCTGTCCTTGGTGACCTGGTAGCAAGGGGGACCCAACACTGTAGGACCAGCTGTGTTTAAAGACCAGCAGACAATCTGTTAAAACAAATATTTGCATTTCTTAAAGATGTTTAGGACTTAGTGGCGGAAAAACAGACCTCAGAAAGTTATACAATTAAAAGAAAGGTCTATTTGAATAAAATTTTTAAATTTCATTTTAAGAGAGGACATTATTACTGCTTGGTAGATATAGTATGTATCTCATTTATTAAATTAGTTTGTAATCTCTGTAAGGGCAGAAACTCATCTTCATGTTATAATCCCTCAATACCTAGCATATAACCCGGTTTGTAGAAAGAGTGCTCTAAAACGTTTGTCATTGAATGAATTATTCAAGCTGAAGTAACATTAGTTCTTAAAAGAAGTCATCACTGTAATGTACTCAGGAAACTCATCAAGCTGATTTATAATCATTTGTAAATAGGCACTTCCAGAGTGCTTAAAATAATACTTTTCTTAATATAAATGCTTGTCCTAAATTATTTTAAGTCAATTGTTAATGTTTAGCAAATCCCGTCTAGTTTGTCCCTGTAAAAAAAATCAGTTTGGTCTCACATACATATAGCATAAGTTGCTCGAGAAACTGAGGTAATACATGTATGTATATTTTTTCCCCTGGGTCTTTTCATGTGTTTTTGCTCTACCTTATAACATTATTTTCCTCTGAAGCATGTTTACCACTGTAGTTCACAGAGCCCAGAAAATAAATTATTTAGACTACGAGGCTGTACACTAGAAGTGCTTTAAGGAGCGTGGACTCTGGAACCAGCTGGTCTGTCTCTGAATCCCAACATTGTAGCATGCAGACATGGGCAGTTTAACTCTCTGTACAAACATTTTATCAGGTTTTCATGAAGACAAAATGAAATAGTTACTAGAAAGCATGTAGCACAGAACTCAGCACGTAGTCAGAACTCAAATATCAGCCATTTTTTAAAAACACATTTGTTGATCTCCTGCAGTGGCGTGATCTCCAAAAGTACAGGATTTCCTGTGTCCCATTTATGATGAGATTTCTTCGATTTACCTTGAGATGTAAAGACCTTCTTTTTTAAAACCCTCCCAGCACAGCTGAAGTCCGTGTTCCCATCTTAAGTCAGGGCTAAAGGCAAAGCTTGGTGTAAGGTTAGGTCTCCACACAAAGGTCATTTCAGATTGCATCAGCCTGTACTTGTGGCTTTTGATTTATCATGAGCAATTTTAGGATGTCACCAGGGAGGTACCCAGCTGCTGGCTAGCTCTTGGAAGTAACCGCAGGCCGAGTCACAGGTGAGCAACCCCTCATGTTGCCGACACTCAGCATCCTGTGACAGGTTCAGCGTTACCTAGAAAAAAATATGGGGGGGCGGGGGGGTCTTGCCAGTGCTCATGAAATGTGGCACTGCTATTTGTTAGCACTGCTGCTGTTTCTCCTTAAGTCTCATCTGAGGTCCTGAAACTGCACTTGCAGGTTGTCGATTCTCAAGTTAATAGCTCCAGATGAGAGAGGTGTTGAAATAATGTATTTGGATGAAAACTTGGAGGGGAGCTCGTGTGCAGAATTCATTCTTCATATAGTGTCAGAGTTGATTTAGTACCAAATTATAGTCAGAATACAAGTGCCATTTCTCACAAGTTTTTGAATAGATTATTTACTCCTCAGTCCTCTCACTAAACTAGAAACTATGGGAATCTTTGACACAAAAATATATACAACATACATGAATATTTTTTCTTTTATGAGTTTAACGACCATTTTGTTTTTTGCTACACCTGAGTGTATTATTATGTGAAATAAGATGTATTAAATGTTTTAGATGCTAGATTACTTTTTTTTTAAGTTCCAACATAGAGTCTAGATCATGGAGTTGCAGACAGGTATCAAAGCATGAAGCTTTAGTCATCACATATATTTTCTAAAGATGAAAAACACAGTCTCAAAAGTGTGAGATTTCAAAAGTGTCAAAATTTTTACAGTTAACGAGGATTTACAAAGAAATATTTAACGCTGTCTCATTTAGAATTTAGAATTCACGAAAGCTCTCTTCCCTGCCCCCATAAACCTTCAAATCCCCTCCCCCTAGCTCCTCAAAAAATAATAATAAAAAAAAGCAACGATTACCTTTTGTTGGCAGTAGAATTTATTCAGTAATTTACTTTCCAGCCAACTGCAGCCATTGCCGTTGCCTCTGGGCACGTGTTCAAAAACACAGAAATGAAATAACAGATTGGCGAGACCTAGCTCAACTTCCCAGTCACAACCCTATTATCTCCTCGTTCTGTCACCCCCATTAGGCAAAAGCTTGGGAGGCTGGATGGTGATAACACAGTATTTTATGCCCCTTGGCCGTTCGGGGCTTTCTGCCAGTGCCCCCTTGTTCATCTTCACTCAGAGAGTTGGAGAGCGGGGCGTGGCGCTTCAGATTCCTAGGCCTTTGCAGGCCTGCCCACCCCTGCTCCTCTCAAAGGGCTTCTGTGCAGCTCCCTGCCTGGGAATGAGCTCCTGAGTTTTGAGAAAACCAGAACTGGAGAAATGACCCAACTTCCTCCGTCTGTTTATCACCCACCTGTAAAGGAATATGGTTGTGTTGAATGAATATACACGGTGCGGATTTTCCTGAATATCAAGTATGTCTCCATTTAAGTTACTTTCAGCTCTTCTTTTCAGGTCAGAGTCAGACAGAGAAGTTGCTTCATTTAATATTGTGGGGCCTCTGCAGGGTCATCTTGAGAAACAGATTTCTCTGGGTAGAGTGAATGTGTAGGAGAGGAGGGTCTGTTTCATCAAGACGGAATTGTTTTCTGATTGTTGCTTTTTGGTGAAATTCCTTTTAAAATTGTAGGCACAAGAAACAAAACATTTGATGAGGGCATGGGGCTGCTTTCCCCTTTGGTCAAGTGTTAAAATAGAGACGTTTTAGAACTCAGATGATGAGCGATCCAGAGTAAAAGGCCTTTTCTCTTCCAGAATAGTCTGTTCTGTAGACTGGACACGGTTCTTTGTGGTGGCTGGCTTTTGGGGATGGGTTACATCCTAGTGAGCTTCCTTTTTTATTCTTATTCCATCCATCTTTTGTAATTCTTTAAGGAGGTATAAGGTTGGGGTAATGTGCCTTTGTTTTGCTCCCAACTCTTTTACCTAACTGGACAGTGAACATAGCTGGAGCTGGATCAGATGGTGTATATGCTCCACTGACAGCGCCCCCACACCTGTTGAGAACCACTGATCCAGCCCTGCTCCCTCCAAAGTTCTGGTTATTGGTTGGTAAAACCCAGATGAGGGCATTTCCGTCAGGAGACAGTAGCCTTGTTCGGAGGAAATAGGAAGGAGGAGAGCACAGAGCTGAATGTTTTTTAGACAACTGTACTTTACACTAAAAAAAAAAAAAAAAAAAGGCAGGAATTGGTTCAGGATTTGGGTCAAGTTAATCCATCCTGAAGAGAACTATTCTCATGTGAAGGTTGTGCTGGGGTGATGTGGGAGCAGGTAATCCTTTACCTTCCCAGGTAAGAAAGAACAGGGTAAAACGAAGACATTTAATTATGAGCGAGATGGCTTGTGTTAAATTTGTAATTGTTGTTTCTTCTTGCTGATTAAATCCTAACTGCCATGTCCTTTCCTTTCCACATCAGCTCATACCCCAGACAACAGCTTTCTGGGATTTGTGGTTGAGCAGCACCTGAACTCCAGTGACATCCACCACATTAACGAAATCAAAAGGCAGAACCAGTCCCTTGTGTATGGCAAAGTGGATAGCTTCTGGAAGGTGAGTCAGTCTGTGTAAGTGTCTGTCTGTCTGTCTGTCTGTCTTTCTCTCTCTCTCTCTCTCTCTCAAAGACGCTTGTCAGGTAATTTAATTTAACTTTGATCTGGGGAGCAATCAAACCAAGTGCCCAGGGCTTAATGGGATCTGCTTAGAAGTAAACAAGATTATGCAAGGATTTGGTTGCTCATCATTTGGGGATCTAATAAAGGCTGTACCTGCTCATCCATACAGTGGCTGCCCAGCAAAACCTTTCACTCTTTGCATGTTGGAAGTGACATTCACATTACATACAGCTGCTTTCACATCCTGTACTTGCTTCCAAAAGCCCAGTTCCAGTTCTCACAGGGTCTGGATATCTTTCCGGAACAAGGCATTGCTGAGAGAGACCCTTTGCCAAGTGGCTCTTTGCCTCTGCCTTTTGGGAAATGGTGTACGAAGATAGACAGCTAGCTCCCTTTGCCCGGGGAGTGCAGTGGCCTTTGCATCCTCTTAGTTATAGTCAGAACTCACAGTGGCCAGTACTCAACTAACCAGGAAGGGAGAAATGCCTGCTGGGGTTGACTGAGGGTAGTTTGCTCAGGAGATCTTGGACAAAACAGCATTCTTGGCCACAGACTGAGCCAGGTTTTCTGAAAGCATTGTGCTGTTGGGCCCTAGAGAGCCCCTTGGCCCTCCTGAATGATTTTCAGGGCATATATGGGGAAGGTAAACGAGAGAAGAACCGACTGAGGCATGACCTATTGACACAACATGCAAATCTTTTTATATGAAAGTATGCAAATGTCATAATTACTTTTGAGTCCATGTTCATGTAGGACAGAGGAGACTCCAAGAGTTCAAAACATGCCTCTTTCAAAATATAAAAGTTAATCACTTTCTCAAATGATCAGGAATGGTGGTCCCATGTTATCATGTTTTCTTTATTGAGGAAGTTAGAAATCTTCCCACTGGGGAGCACACATGATGTACAGGGTGAGAATTCCTTGCCAGTGGTTTTCTGACCCCATGTTCAAAAAAGGAAAAGTAATACTGCCTTTTCTTCAGTTCTAAAATGCTAACGATGCCTATGAGACAATTAAATATGCCTGTTTCCAGGGAGGCTAATTTAATTCCAGATAACTGTCTTTGCTATAAACAGCTATAATTTTTCATTTTGAACAGTGGTTCTCGTCTATGGCCATGCTACCCTGAACAATCCCAATCCCGTCTGATTTCGGAAGCTAAGCAGGGTCGGGCCTGGTTAGTACTTGGATGGGAGACCACCTAGGAAGACCAGATGCTGTAGGCGTAAAAAAATAAAATAAAATAAAATAAGCTGACAAGTTCCTTGCAATCTGTGAGGTCAACCAAAGGTTGCCTCGCCTAAAATTAAATAAATAAATAGAACAGTGGTTCTCAACTGGAGTCAGTTTTATCTCCCGAGAGGACATGTGGTAATGTCTGGAGACCATTTTGGTTGTCGTGACTGAGGAGAGGAACTACTGGCATCTAGTGGGTGGAGGTCAGGAGTGCAACTAAACATCCGACAGTGCAGAGGACAGCCTCACAGCAGAGAATCACCAGGCACAAAGTAGCAGTAGTGCTGAGACTGAGAAACCCGGGCTGGAAAATAAGATTTACATTCTATCTGTATTATTCCACATTTTCTCCTCTCAAGTCAAATACAATCAGTCAAGATTATAAATGGTTATTTAAAATGTTCCCATGAATTTATACATCTTTGTATCAAAATTTGCCCTGTGTTAACAGAGCATTTTTCAATTGACTTTCAGCCCCACTTGGGTTAAAAAAGACACATTGGGTGTTCTTGTCTCAGCCTGGTTGTGATGGGACTGGTTTCAGGAAGATATGGGCTTTTAAAGTGTAACTGCCTTCTCCTCTCTGCACCTACTCAAAGAAAATGGTTTGCATGTCTCTGAGGACTTGACCCTGAAATAATATCACTTCCATTTCGAAACCAAGTACAGCTTCCTCCTAGATGCCTCTAGCAGCTTTTTCGATTTTCCTAGAAAAATAAAACAATAAATTGGTTCTGAAAGTTTTTTGGTCACTTTTTTGTGGATAAAATAATGCTGTCACTAAAAGGATGATTTCTTGGTGCCAGTCAGAATTCCAAAAGTGTTAACCACGTGATTTGGGGTGTGATTTGGAAATTCTTCTGAAATTCTACAGACGACCTGAACTTTCATGTGCTGTGCATTGCCCAGCTATTACAGAACTCCGAGGGCAGCCTGTCTACATTAGTCTTTGTCTGAATACCAAAACGCTCGGCTGTTATTTCAACTTTATTACATCAGCATTACCCAGCATTCTTTAATAAGAAAGCTGCGAAAAAGATTAAAAGTACTGTTAAGTTTCACATAAATTCAGGACATCATCTCAAGCTTTGAAACATAGCACAATATGTGAGAGTTCAGCTTCTTTTTCTGAAACGTCCCGAGCCAGTGGAAACCTAGTAAATGTGCACAGAAAACAGATGCACCTTTTATAAAATAAATTTTATTTAAATTAGTTTCAAGTATACAGTAGATTGGTTAGACACCTATATAGTTCATAAAACGATCCCCACAATTGCTCTCTCCCTCCCATGACCCTCCACCTAGTCATCATATTAATGCTAACTGCATTCCCTATGCCATGCTCCCCATCCCTGTGACCAGCTATCAACTACTAATTTGTACTTCTTTAGCCCTTCACCCAATCCTCCCGGCCCCCCAGTCCACCTCCCCTCTATCACCAAATTGTCCACTATATTTGTGAGTCTGTTTTTGATTAGTTTGTTCTTTTCATTCCTTAGATTCTGCGTATAAGTGAAATCATATGATATTTATCTTTCTCTGTCTGACTTATTTCATTCAGCATAATAACCTGTAGGTCCATCCATGTCATTGCAAATGGTAGGATTTCATTTTTTTTAATGGCTGAGTAATATTCCATTGTATATATAAACCATAATTTCTTTATCCAATCATCCGTTGATGGGCATTTATGATGATTTCTATCTTGGCTATTATAAATTGTGCTGCTATGAATATTGGAGTGCATAGATCTTTACAAATTATTGTTTTGGTTTGCTTTGGCTAAATACCCAGAAGTGCAATTGCTGGGTCAAAAGGTATATATATATCCATGATAACAGATGCACCTTTTAAGTGCAATGTTCCTGCATCCACATTCCCAGAGTTGCATTTGACACCAACTTTAGCTAGCAGGAAGTTTTGGGACTCATTTTTCTCATCCCTTGCCCCATTCTCTCCCCATCACCATCCCCATCCCCCTCTGCCTCAGAGATCTTTGGGAAGGGGAGTGACACTGTCAGTCCCCTTTAGGATTGCTACAGAGCATGTGGATAGGCTTGGAACAGATGATCTAGGGAGGCCCTCCTCTCCACCTTCAGATTCTACGACTCATTGAAATTGGGAAGATACCTGCTGTGCTGTCAGTCCTACTCCACTGTCCTCCCCCACCTTTTGAGAAAATCTCTCCACCTGTCAGGGCACTTAAGTGGAGAATGTCACCATATGATCTCTCTGTCCTTGGCCGGTCGGTCCAGGGGGTTGTCCTCTGATTCAAGGTAGTCCAGCTGGTTGGTGGTTAGCAAATGGAATTCTGGCTCCGAGAGCCAACCTGGAACAATGAGATTTTTCACTTGGCATTGCAGAATAGAGGGATGGTGACAGCCATGGGGACAGAAATTAAAAGGATATGTCTAGAAGTGTGATGAAGCCAAAGCCTTCCAGGACCAATTTGGAAAGGTTGAGGGTGCATCAAGAGTGTGATGGAGCAGAACCGCAGGGAGGAGAGGCACCACCATGAGAGATGTGGGGTGCTTTGGAGGGGCTGGGTAGGAAGGTAGACAGACAGTCAGACAGACAGATATAACCCATGCAGCTTGGGTAGAGAGCAAAAGTAACTGCCAGAGTTCTTGAAAGCTGTTTCCAGGTCATATATCCTTTTATTACACTCTGTTCCCTTGCAGTGTCCTCAGTGGTTTCTGTTCCTTATAGTCATATCAAGGATATCTCCTAAAATATATAGATCTTCCCTGAGTTCCAAATGCCTAGCAAGAAACACGGTCTGTCAAGTATAGAAGCTAAGGAGGAACAGGCTACCTCCTCAACTCCCGCCTCCCCACTGGCCCCCAGTCCATGCCCGAGGTGCACTGTGGTCTTTTCCTGATGTTATAATTCATGGTGGATGGGAAGGAAGGGATCTTGCTGTCTGACTCCAGAGTCCCATACACCAACTTGTGAAACCTCTCTGTCCAAGACCACTGGCATCAAATGAGACTTCTTACAACTTAATTCCAAGTACAGATCTCTTTCTTAGCCTAAAAACCCACAGTTCTAGGATCTTGACATCCAGTCTTGACGTCTGCCTCTAGGGCAGTCTGATCAATGGCCTCAGCTAACACATGTAGAAGAGAAGTCTGTCCAGTGTGGCTCAATTCAAGGTCCTTCAGAATCAGGAAATGTAAAATTAGTTTTGTAAAAATAAGAGATTTTGAAAATTGTGGAAATTAAAATTAATTGAAGTCTTGCTTCACTGTATTTATTTCCACATTTCTTTAAAAATAGCATCCTGAGCATAACTGATTCTTCTATCAATGGTGCAGGGTCAACAGTTTACAGATTCATGATCCCACCAGGATATTCTGGTTATTTTTCGATACATGATTGTTGCCGAGGTAAATATCCTGAAGGTCTTGCTTGGAGCACCTCAGGATATAAGCATAGCCTCTGAACCACAAGCTGGGGGGTTCAGATGTGGTCTCGCAACTCACCGGCACCGGCGTGTGAGGCAGTTAATTGCTCTGAGCCCTGGGTTTCTGGCCTGTGAAATGGGAGCAGTAACAACAAGTACATAGAGCAGGGCCTCTTAGTGTGTGTGAATCATCTGGGATCTTGTTCAGAGATGTTGATTCTGATTCAGACCTTCTGGTGGGGGGCGGGCAAGACCCTGCAGTTCTCACAGGCACCCCGGTGATGCCGATGCGTTGCTCTGAGAAACACGGCCTCAGGGTGTTTAGGATTGTGTAGAGTGCTTGTCACTGAGTCACTCGCCAATCAGTGAATGAGTCAGTCCTTTTCCTCTTTACTTTTGCCTTCTTGCGACTCTGAGAGGCGGTGAGAGGCTCGGTATCTTGTCATCTGCTATCCTGCTTTGTTCAGTTGGTGCTTGCTGGGCCGTATGGCATAGTGGTCAAGAACACAGACTTGGAGCCAGATAAATAGGTTCTAACCTGCCTCTGTCACCATCTGCCTGGTCTTGGGCACATTACTTAACTTCATTTGGCTTCTTTTTTCATGGGGATGATAATAGGGTTTCTGTAGAGATTAAATGAGTTAATATATGCAAAGTGCTGAGAACACACCCTGGCACACAGTAAGTCTAAATAAATGTTTGCTGCTATTATTAACATAATTAATGGGGCCAGATGGGAAACATAGTGAGAATTGGTGGGGGGTAGAGCCTGTGAGGAACTGGCAGATACAAGCCAGACCAAAGATACTCAGATTCCAATTTTTAAACTATGTTGGTGGTTGGCAAACTCTGGCCCTGAAGCCAGATTTAGCCCACCACCTGTTTTTGTAAATAAAGTTTTGTTGGGACACAGCCACATCTGTTTGTTGTCTGTGGCTGCTTTTGCACTAAAATGGCAGATTTGTATGGTTGTGACAAACTCTCTGACTGGCAAAGCCTAAAACATTTATTCTGACCTTTTACAGAAAAAATTTGAGATGTCTGAACTACACCATGTCCCAAACAAACCAAGTCTTTCTTGTAGGACGCATTTGGTCAACAGTCCCTTGCATGAATCTCATCAGAAGTCTTTTTAGCTTGTTTTGAAGTTCTTGGTTATGTTCTGTGTGACTGTGGCTGGTTGATAGGTAAGCAATATATGGAAAAATGAAATGTGATTTTACTAAAATCTCTGTTACTCTAAAGAGAAAAGCCCAGGCCCTCAGCCTGGTCTCCCTTAGTAAGCAGTCTGCAAGGCTACTGCTTATTCGATAGCTAACACATTGATAATAAAAGAAGACCTTATATCAGTGTGTGTTTATACTTCTCTGAGCCTCCACAGCTGTCATTTAAGGAGATGCATGCCTATTCCTTCTGAGGAAATGAGGGCAGCTGTTAGCCTCCTTTACCATTTTAGTTTATAGATGAGGAACTAGCCCAAGGAATGATATGGCCAAGGTTCTATAGCACGTGACGTGACAAATACAGAACTGGGATCAGGGTTCTCACTTGCCCTCTTGGGATCTTGCCTCCCTGCTGCCACTTGCTTGAGAAGCTGCGCCTCTACCCTGGAGGGTGAGTCCATGTTTAGAGCAGGATTCAGAAGCCAGGAAGCAAGGTCTACATGAGTGGCTTACTTGTGTAGCAGGAGCCCTGGGCAAATAGTGGTATAACTGGTAAGTGTTGCTGCTGGCTGCTCATCACACGAATGGGAAAGTCAGCAACAGCCTTGCAGCCAGTTCTACAAAGAGTAAATGCGCCTTATTTGAGCAATTCAAATTGTTTCTGGCTCCAGACCCCAAGGGCCTGGCTTGCCCCACTCCTAGCCTGGTGGTAGCAACCACAGTCAACCAGTGAACTGAATTTGGAAAGCTCCTTTTTATCGAGACATCAAAGACTGTGTGGCTTTAAAGCATCCCCTAAAACGACATGTAGTCCCATCGTTCCGGAAATGTGAGGCAACCCTTCCCTCCTCTCCATTCCTAATTTCTTGCCTTTCTTAATCCATTCTTCACACAGAAGCAATCCAGAGTCATCTTTTTAAAAATGTAAATTGGATTGTGTTAACTTCTTTTCTCAAAAGACCACCCCGCCCCTACCACCACCAATGTCTTCATTTTAAACTTACAGCACATTATATTTATGATGAAATCCAGTCTTGGTGGGGCAGTGTAGTGAGCCTCTCTGCGAACAAACCACCTCTGCTCTGTACCCACCTGGGCTCTGGCTACATGGGGTCCCTCATGCCACTCCCTCCATCCTGGGCCTCAAGGGCAGACCTCTGTAACACCTGCCACCTTCCCTGTCTTGCCCCAGTCCTCACCTCCTAGGGCCACCCTGTCCCACACATGTGCCCTCAATCAGTTGTCACCCCTCCCTATCTCTATCACAGCCTCCTCTTTCTTCTTCTTATGTAATTTTAATCATTTCGTGATCACATATTTATCTTTTTCTGTCAGTCTGTCCTTAATTGCTAGACTGTAAGCTCTTGGAGGGCTTTGGCTAACCCCTGGATGAGATCGGTAACAATTCACCTGTGCTCTCAGGAGCCCTGGCCAGGATCCAGCTACTGGGGAGTCAGGGTCGGCCACATAGTATGGGCCCCATCGACCACAGCAGCTCGGATTTATCTGTAGTACAGATTTGGATTTCCAGTCAGAGTTCACTGGGAAAAGTGTTCAACTGCTTTAAACAATCAAAAATAAAGCTTGAAAGTCTCTAGACTAGGTGACCTCTGAGTCCAAGATAGAATCCCATTTAAAACTGTGTAATTATCTAGCTCACAATTTAGTTGGCTTGGGCTTAGTTTAGATTAATGTGAAATTGGAATTGAAAAAAGTTTGGAGAAATGCCATTTTATTTCATAATAAGAATTAACTGCTCTTAGTTATATATTTTTCAATGAACTGCCGAAAACCTTTGTAATTAAAGAATGTACTGAAATCCTTGAAAAGAACACCTTTTTGTAAGTAAGTTAAACCTTGTCGTCCTGTTTGTTCCTTAATCCATTTGGCCAGACTTTTCTTCTCAGATAATGTAGAGATCAACCAGATAAATTTAAACCTACTTTAAGTCAAATTGGCTTACATTCTGAAATAATAAAATTGGAATCAGTTTTGCTGGGAAACCTAATGTGATTACAGCTCTTAGGTCTGGTTCCAACCAGAAGAGCATTCAAAAGCATCCCTGTATCTCGCTGCCCCAGTTTATTCCCTTTGGGGGAAAAGTCAATCAGAAAAGACCTTGTCATGGTCCCTTGAGACCAAACTTGCAGAGGCAGGGGGCACTCTGCTTCATTTATTTATTTATTTTGTCTGGCTCAGTTCCTGGCACATAAAAATGTGCAGTCACATTGCAGAACCATTTCCTCAAATTCAAGAGCAAGTTCGAGGGGCAGTGGGGACAGAGAAGAGAAACCCAAAACAAAAAGAAATATCAGAAGAGAATCATCGCCTTTTAAGATTCCAAGGGCTACAGTCCAGGGGACTCGAGGATTTTTCAAAAATAGTGTTGGTTGTGTGCTGACTGTAACCTTACTACCACGTGGCATCTGTCGTAAGCACGTCAGTGCTTGAGGAGCAGGTGTGTACAGGAAGGAACACTGAACTAGAGACCCGTTGGACAGCCTTTTTTTCTGTCACATCAGCCTAGTGGTCTGCTCCCTTTTTCTAAAAGCAAGCTTTCTGTTATCTTAAACCCACTGAGGTTTTTACATGTTATTGGCAAAAAGAACACATTCACCTCGTTCAGCAGGTTCTTGAATAACATCGGTTCATTCATCATCCTTTTCTTATGATGTCGATGAGGAAAAAGTCCATTCCCAATTGGGTCCATTGTCTCTGTGGAGCGTGCACATTCTCCCCATGTCTGTGTGGATTTTCTCCAAGTCCTCTGGTTTCCTCCCACATCCCAAAGATATGTATGCCAAGCGAACCGCCGTGTCTGAGTGTGTGCGTGTGCATGAGTGGCCCCGCAATGAGAGGGTGTGCTGTCCAGGGTGAGTTTCTGCCCAGAGCCCCGTCAGGACAGGCTCTAGCTGCCCATGACCTGACCTGGAATAAGCAGGATGGAAAAGAATGATCGCGCTTGTTTTTACTCATCTTTCTTAAATGTATGGATATCTCTTATTTATTTCAGTGTTTAATATTAGAAGTGTTTCGGGTCTTTATTTAGAAGTTTGGTGATATCTTTGTGACCAGAAATATGCCACGGGAACTTAACTCTTGTTCGTATCAATTAGCCTGTGGTAAAATGGATTTCGATATATGTCATTTCCCTTAAAGTCATTTCCCTTAAAGACAGGTTTCCAAGAAGCTGTCGTCGACATTGAATGAGTACTTGCTGTACTTTTGTTTCGGCCTGAAACGCTGATTGGAGGCAGTCTGGAGCAGCTGCTGGAGTCCTGGGTGGGAAGCAGACTCCCAGATTCTAATTTCAGCTACAGCACTCGCTGGCAGCTTGTCCTTGGAATTCATTTGCCCTTGGGTCTCGCTTTCCTCGTCTGTAAAACAAGGCAGAAGACTGGATGTTCTTTTCTTTTGCTCCCTAGAGTTCCATGATTCTATAATCTAAACTCCTCTTGGCCTTCTCTGATTCTTTCATGAGCAAGGGCACAGAGAAGACAGCCTATAAGACAACTTTATGGGCCATCGGAAATAGGGCAAAGGGATGATAATTGGGTCAGGCCAGACACAGAGTCCATAAAACCAACTGCCCGAGGAAAGGATGAGGTTGCTGTGACTTGGCATCCATGTGTATAGAAGAGATTTAAGGGATTTGTTGACAGTAAGCTCATGTGAGGCAACAGTGTGGGGAGCTGCCAAAAATTGATAATGGACCTTCAGTTGAGGCATATTACGTGTAGAATGAAGGGCTGACAGTTCTCATCCACATGAGCATACCTAGCATGCTCCAGTCCCTACTAACGCTCCGAGTATGTGGGTGCACTTCCTTTGTCTGCACTGGCGAGCGCACCTGGACACTTGGAGTGCCAAGAGCATGGATTGTGGACACAGACTGGTGGGGTTCCACCTGGGCTCTTCATTGACCAGCTGTGTGATCACAGGCAAGTGACTTGGGCTCCCTGTGCCTCTATTCCTTCACCGGTAAAATGGTGGTAATAATAAAAACCTAACTTTAGGGTTTTTATGAAGACCATATGAATGAATAAATATAAAGCTGTTAGAACAATGCCTGGTATTCATTAATGTCTATATTAGTTTGCTGTTATTATTATCTAGGCAAATTAGAATGTTTTGATTGGAAGGAGTAAAACTGTGGGGTGACTCAGAGCCATGCTTTAGGAAGACTGATTGAAGGAGCCGGCATGTCTGGCCAGGGAAAAAGGGCTTGATTGAGGCTGCGGGTGGGTGGGCAAGGACTCCAAAGGAGTGCCTAACAAATGAGGAATCAGATTTGTCCTGGATAACCCTCAAAAGGACAGAAAATAGGCTGCTTAGTGAACTTGCTGAGCTTTCAAGGAATAACACGAAGTGTAAGTCAACTGTCCAAAGATGAGGTGAGCCACCTGGGAAGCCATTAGCCACCCATTGCTATTGGCTGAAGGAGCGTTGGCAGGGTTTTAGGAGAGAGGTGTCTCTAAATGCCAGGGAGACGCTGAGCTGCTGAATTGTACTGGAAACCCAGAGATTCTGTGTTTGTAGAATGCGAAGGAGAGGGACAGAAGGGGGAGAGACAGGAGAGAATACTTCAGGGAAGAAAAGCGTATTCATAGGCTGGCGGTAACAAGAAAATATGTGACTGCTCTTTTGTCAGGGCACAGCTTTACGCCTGAAGCAACAGACACAGCCTCGGACTACACAGACCATATCTAACTCACGGACATTTGTGTTTAGCCAGCACAATATTTTTTAAATTGGAAAAGTTGCCATTTGGGAAGGTTCATCTGGAAAGCTGGAGTTCCGGCTTCTCTTAAATGTAGACGGTGTGACAAATTGGACTCTCATTCCTCACATGCCAAAACTTGGCTGGGGCTGAGTAGTGGCTGCCTTTGTGGTTGGATTAGGGGTCGTTCCAGGGATGGCAGTCCTTTCGGGGCCTTTTCTAACCCCCTACATGACCCATTTGGTCCCCAGAGGTATTTGAGTTTGTGACCTTGCACTAGGGAGGCTAGGAAGAAGCCATCATCTCTGGCTAGTCCTCTCAGAGAATAGGTTTCTCCTGAAGAGGTTAGGGTTAGAGAAGAAACTTTGAATGGAATGATGAAGTCCATGATTCTTCTGAGCCAGATCATCCATTGAATGGCCTGTTTGGGAGTCTGTCAAGTTTTGAGGCATAAGGGTGGGCAGAGAGGAAGACCGAGGCCCCCCTTTAGCATGTGCCTGTAGCAGGAACTCCAGGTTCTTGAAATCTGTGTGTTAGACTCTGAATGTTTTCTTCTTGTCAGCACCTGGCCCGCAAGCTGTTTCCAGCTGACAGCCTGGCCCCGATGTGGGCTGCCAGAGCTGCTTCTGCCAAGTTGTCTTGTGGTTGAAACTAGGTTTTCTTCTTTGGGTTGGCAGTTGGGGTGTATAGGAAGGGTGTATAGCAACTGACTCTGTATCTGGGACTTGGAGCCTGTCAGCTTATTGCTCTTACACAATGTAGTAAAGTCTTCAGATTTCTTCCCACCTGGGAGTGGAAACCTCTCTTTAGAACCCACTGATAAACCCTCACATGGCTATCGTTCCAAGCAGTAGCTCTGCTGTAGGTCCGTGTGGGAACCTGGCATCATCCTCTGGAGTAGCATTGATTTATGGGGTGCTTTGTTGAAATGACTTCCAGCTTATGTTTTAAGGAAAGGCAGGAAAGCTTAAGTTGGTTTTTAGAATCTAGGTCAGTGTTAAACGTGCCTGATCGTTAAGTTTCAGCTGGGAACTTGTTACACGTCCGGATCCTGGGGACCCTGTTCAGCCTCATCTGAACAGAATCTCCAGGGAAGGGTCCTGGGAATTATATTGAAAAGAAGCACAGGTTCCAGGTAATTCTTTTAAACAGGCAAGTTTGGGGAACACTGTACTAGGGAATCACCAGTTTTCCTAGATCAGAAAAACCTTAATCGCCTCCTTTACACGCATGTGTGGCCACCAACCATCCCATGCTGTTGAAGACACTGATTCTCTTGTTGTACCAGGCTGCTTCCTGTGCTCTCACCCTTTGCTTCCCAGTGCAACCCACCAGCCCCATGGCCCATCCCCCAAGGACCTGCCTTTTATTTCCATGGTGATGGCATAGCAAATCGCCTGAATTAATCCATGGGAAGGTACAGTCTCGTTGGTATGAATTCCATAGAAGTCTCTCTCAAGAATCCTTGCCTTTTAACTCAATGCTCAAGTAAGGATTTGTAGGGATTTGAAGTTACAAAGCACTTCCGCATAGCCTCAGGAAGCATGTGTCAGTGTTACAGGTGATATAGCATCCTTAGATAACATTCAGAAGAAACAGAGCCACCTTAAGGTAGGGGTGAGTTTCTTGACATCATCCTTTCAACCGTGGCATTGATATTTTAGAGAGGTTGCAGCCGGTCCAAAGATTTGCATAATGAATGGTAGAATTTTAGGCCTTGTTGCAGGTGGTCACAGAGGCATTTGAGGGGCCTTAAAATGGAGAGTAGTTTTCTGGAGACCCTCAGGAGAACCACCAGTTGTCTACTCTGTCTGTGACTGGCAGTCCTCCCAGAGGCATAAACAGCTGAGTGCAAATTACTGCAGCTGTGAGAAGAAAACATAAAAGTCTTGCGGGTGAAAGAGGCCCCTTGTGCTCAGCCGAGGGTCTCCTCTAAAAGCCAGAGGCTGAGGCAGCCAGCGAACATCCTGAGGAGGGTGGGGTGCTTCTGTAAGGTTCCAATCACTGCCTGCAGCTCCGATAGCGCTGGGATGAGTTCATTTGTAGCTCTTAGTAAACACAGCTGTTGTGGTTGTAATTCGCCTTGAGGCTTTTTACTATTACTCCTACCCTAACAGTTTGGCAACTGATATGGGAACAATGATGTTTAGGGATGGGAAAATGAGTTGCTGTCTGAGAGCAAGAGAGAAGAGCAAGGGCTGTCTGTAGCCAAAGCCATTGAGCCAGTCCAGGCATGTGAGCAAGCCCCAGAGATGAGGAGGAGGCAGCCTCCTGGGTAGTGAGTGGGAAGTGGGTGACCGAAGGGCCTCAGATACCCAAGGGCCTCAGGTACAGCATGGGGAGAAGCCAGGTGACTAAAGCAGAAAAGAATTACAAAAGTCTTGCAAGATTGTTCCCTTCTAGAGAAGGAAGGGTTAAGATCATTCTTGAAAAGAGAGGGAGCCATAACGCCTCTGAATTTTTTAATGGTCTGAAAGTACACTGGCTTTTTCATTGTGACTAGGCACAGATTTATAAAAACAACTGAGATACTATATTGATTATGATATTTTACTCCAAATAGAACATTGTGAAAGCACAGCTTATAGGAAAGCTGTTTTGCATGAGAATTCTAGGCATAGTCCAGATTCTTCCAAAAGCACAGTCACAACTTAAAGGGACTGACTTGTACTCGGCCATGCTATGCAGCAGTTGGTTGGCCTGAGAAGACACAGGTGCACTGTTAAATTCGGGGATACTGAGGACTGTGGCAAAGCCCGGCGGTATCGCCACACACTGCCCTGCAGTGTCTCAGCCCAGCCAAAGGTGCGCAGTCCCAGGAGACTCGAAAGGCTTGGGAACATTGCCAAGGGCATCACCACCCTCCCAAGATGAGAAAGGCTTCCTGGGAGTAGGGGAATTTGTATGTCTTCCTTTGGCTCCGGAACGCAAATCCCGGAGACTGTCCCAGCTTTGTGCTGGGAGAATGATGTTCATTCCCCATTGGCACTGCTGGGCAGGGGTCAGACACACCTAAAAAAGGGTGGAGTTCCCTCTGGTCCTTACCTCAACCCTTGTTTAGAAACTCAGCAAAGAAAGCAAAATCATGGCAGCGAAAGGAAATAGAAGTGTGGCTTTCTGGCTGTTTCTTGGAGAGAAAAGCAAATTAAAATTATTGTTTTACAATGGAGGTGGAGAAGCAACTCATAAATCTGGGAATGGCATTCAAATAAGCCAGTCGAGTGTGTTGGACCAGTTGAAGGAAGCTTGCCTTCTTTCTTTTGCTGTCTACACCGCCGTGGAGAACAGGTACCTGAGGTGTTAGTGTGAGGTGGCGCCCAGGCGGCTTCCCATGCCAACTGGAATCCTTGAGGAATAATTTTTGGTAGAAACCGAAACTGGGGGATTTATCCTGCAGAACCTTCTACATCAGTGCAGAGCCCCATCATTGAGACCTTAAAACGGGCCCTGCAAGGGCACAGCTTGCTGATGGAGTTTTATATCAAAAATACAGATCGGGAACATGTTTTACAACGTAGAGTGTTCGTGGGAAGCAGACTCTATCATTTGGTTATAAGAAGAGGTTTTATGGCATTGAGAAACAGATAAAGCAATTTAGAAAGTATTTTTTAAATGTAATAATGTGTGCACTTCTAAAATCACTTAGCATCTATATGTAGGTTCACAAATAAAATTCATATAAGGAACATATGCTCATAAAATCTGGCTGTGCAGCCCGAAGTACTGAATGAGTCCATCTGTACTCATGATAACTTGGGACCCCCCCCGCCCCGTCACCCCGAGAATCCTGATCCAGCCTCCAGAGACAGCGGAACTCCAGGGAACACTGGCGTTATCCCTGCTCAGTTGGAATTTTTACAGCTGGCTGCCCTTTGCTTCTCCCCTCCCTGATTCTATTTTTGACTAGATTGAGCTCCTTGGGGAGGAGGTGATGATAATGGCTAATATTTGAGTGCTTCCTATGTGACGGGCCTCGTCCTTGAAACAACGCTATCGAGTCAGTACTGTTGTTAACCCCATGGTCTAGTGAGGCAGCTGAGGCAGATGGAGGTTCAGGCCTTGCGGGTAGTAAATGGCTGAGCTAAGATTTGATTTGAAAAAGCATGTACTGCAGCCACCACGCTGGACCACCTCCCCAGGGGTGGACACTCTCTGGGTTCAGCTTCTCCCTATCTCTCCTGCCCATCCCCTCAAATGCCGGGGGGCTGACTATATCCATGATGGCATGGGACCTATTTCAGGAAGTAGTTCTTTATGTTCTTGGTTGGAGACTTAAAACCCTTTATGAAGGACTAATCAAACCAAATGGGTGAAACTATTTGCCTTTGTCTCAAATCTAAACGTCAAACCTTTTTCTGTTATATTTATAACGCTTGTTGTCATCTGGAACCAGTTATTACGAACTTACTTACATATCTGGACTTGTAAATACATGTCTGCCCTTGAGGAGCTTGGGGAGACAAATACTGACCTAGACAAGTGAAAAGTGGGGGAAATTTTTAAACGAAATTGAAAACTGGGAGAAAGAGCACTCGCCTAAGCCCAAATGGCTTTCGAAGAAGTCAGGAGTTTGAGGCTGGGACTTGTAAGGCGTGAGTGAGGTCCATGTGTGGGTCGGGGGAACTCCGTCACATTTCCTTGCTTAAGTCACAACACACATCTCCTCTAGGGGAGGCGAACGGTAGTGGCGGTGGGAGAGAAGAGGCCCAGGAAGCTTGGAGCTAGGTATTTTTATCCTCTGTCCAGACTTCTGGGGAGTTGCATGACCCTAGATTGGGAGTCAGGGAGAGGCCACTCCATAGGGTCCTGCTTGTCCTCAGCACAGCCCCAGAAGACACCATGCCCACTGCAGGAAATGGAGTAAAGCAATGCGCAGACCTATTAGTGATCATTCCAGGTCCTCAAAGCCTGCTAAGGTTTGTCGAGCCCTCCAGATGGTGCCAATGTACTTGCAGTGAATGTCAGTGGGCAGGAGCTTCCCAACAGCCCCGTGAGGCAGGCAGCACCATTGTCTGCATTTTACCAGGAGGAAACCAGGGCCTGCGAGACGTGGAATGTTAACCTACTGCCAAAGAGAGGCTGCCTCCAGTTCAAGGACTTCCTTTCTCCTCCCTCCCTTTTTTCTTTTTTCTTCTTCTTTTTCTTTCTTCTCTTGACCTTTCTTCTCTCTTTTCCTCCCTCCCCTCCCCTCCCCTTCGGTTCCTTTTTCCATTTAGAAAAAAAAAACATTTGATTATTTGTTAGGGTTGGTGCAGATCATTTGCTGGGTTGATGTAGAGAATTTGTCCTAAATCAGACAGTGTCCTTTTTATATTCATATTCTTAAATCAGTGATGATGTTTATGTGGAGCGAATTGGCATTTGGACAATTTAACCCAGTGGCAGTTTGAGTAACAACTCAAAGGAGAAGCAGAGGTGTAGCCGCTCATGGACAGATCTCTCACTGTTTGGACCAGATAGTAATTCCTTCTCAGTGACCCCTAAGCATAGCACATCACTTGGTCAGAAAGGGCCTTATTGGTGAGCCTAGGGGGAAGTAGCTGGAACTAGCAGGCCTCCTTCCATCTTGCAGCTGAGGCCAAGGTCCAAAATATGAAATTAGCTTTGCTTGCTTATATTATGTGAGATGTGCTGGCTCTTGCAAGATCATAATCCAAGGAGAGGGCCCCCAAAATGGAATTCGGTTAGCAGCCATGGTGAGTATTCCTACCGATACCAAAGTGATAGAAGTTCAGTAGACCCTGACTGATCCCAGTTCTGCTTCACTTCATGTGTCTGAACTATGTCCATATCCTTCAGATGGACTCACAGCACCTCTTCTGCCTGCCTTCATGGGACTGGCATGAGAGTCAGACAAGAGATAGTTGAGAAAATACTTTTTGAACTGTCACATTCTAGTTCATTCCTCTGATCCATTAGAAGTACATTAAGCTGGAATGAGCAGAGTGTCTCACCAACAGTGAATCAAACAAGAGCTCACTTCTCTCACGTCGAGTCTGGGGGTCGGCAGCCCAGAGCGGGGACGTTTCTTCACATTCGAGTCACTAAAGACCCAGCTCGCTCTATCTTACTGTTCGTCATCTTTGGCATGTTAGACTTATGGTCACAAGGACTCCTGCAGCTCTAAGCATCATATCTGTGCTCAAAGCAGAAAGAAAGATAAAGGGGCTGGACCCAGACACATTTGTTCCTTTTATCAAGAAGCAGAAGCTTTTCCTGGTCCTCCTCCCTTAATATTTCTTGTTATTTGACCAGGGTCACATGGCCATCCTTGGCTTCAAAGGAGGCAGGGAAAGTGGAGGGCCAAAGTGTTTGCCTTTCAGTCAGCATTCACAATGTCCTCAAGAATATTGGGATTCTTGTAACAAGGTGGAAGGGAAAGGAAATGGATTCTGTATCTGTGGCACGTTCACATACCCCTTTCTCTTTGTCATAGCGAGACAACACTTTGGAAGGTAGCCTACGTTATAGGCGATACTGATACAAAGTAAAAAGCCTGTGTCCTCCCAGGGCCCTGCCTTCCTCAACTGATGTGACCTCATTCAGAGAGCTCCTACCCTCAAAACCGGTAACTTTTCCACAATTTGCTCCTTGTTCCCCCATTCTTGTTTTCTGGAGCAGAGCCGCTGCCCACTTCTCTTTTATGGAGAACTGGCTGATGCTTGAACTGGCCTGACCACAAGATGTGTCCACACAGTTACTGTGAGCTTAATTCTAGCTCAGTCCTCAACAAAGTCCATGTAGCGTCTGTTACGCCCAGCATACACCTAACCACTTTTTCTAGCCCTCCACCTCCAACCCCACTGAGAAGGCCTCCAGACACACAAAGTTCTCTGAGCTCGGCCTGAAGGTGAGCCAGTGTGACAGTTATCGGCCTACTGCCGCTCAGCTCCAGAGTCACCCTTTTTGATTGCTCTGTGAAAATGGATCTGGGCCCTGGAAATAGTTTTTCTTTGCGGCTAGCACTAGAGCATTGACAGTAGAAGTGCTGGAAAGACATCGCAGGAGGAAAAGGAGTTCTCGTCTGGTTCTCTAGTGACTGCTGCAGCGCCCAGGTCCTGTAACCAGAGAGGGAGATGGGTACCATGTGGCCGAGGCAGAGTGTGTGAGTTTATCATCTGGGAAGCAGAGCTTGTAGCAGCATTCTCATCTTTTAGAACTGGTCTGTTTCTCTGTCTCTCTTATTTACCTTCACCCAAATCAGATTTAACAGGCCGTCGATCCAGAACAGTATCTATAGAACCCTGGAGGCTGGAACAGCAGTTAAGAGCATGGGCTTTAGAGAAATGGACCAGGGTTTATCCCCAGGGTCTGCCACCTACTTACTGGGTGCTGACACAACTAATCTCAGCCTCAGTGGTCCTAGTTGCAAAGTGGGGATGGTGATAGTCCACAGTTCACAGGATTATCTGGATTACCTGATAAGTATTATAAAGGAAAACATTTAGTACAGTGCCTGGCATATAGAAATCTCTCCACAAATATGAGCAGGGTTTTGTTGTAACTGTTGCTGAGGTACTCTGGCTCTTAGTGGGTGAGTTAACTGGATCATTTGAGTCCTTTCCATTCCAAGTCATCACACTAGCTACCTGGCTTTGAGCCTCCTGCCTTTCACTTCATCCGCATGTCCTGCTTTCTCTTCCTTTCTCTCTCCTATTCTCAGCTCTTTCTTCTCTCCCTGCCCTTCTTTGTCCTATTCCTGTGCGTCCGTCAATTTTTTCTCCCTATTTTTAGGCTTTTGCTGTATTGAATTTAACAGCGATTTGATGAAACCATTTAGAATCTGTTTTTGCTTAGGGCCTTGCAGAAACGCACATGCGTTCTGAATATTTTATTACCTTGTGATGACTTGCTAGTATTACTCGTCTCCAGGGTCAAGTGTTCCCTTCCAGTTTTGTTCTTTCAGGAATAAGATAAGAAGCAAGTGTTATTGTGGCTGTAACCCAAAAGACAGATGAGTCACAGCTCAGGAACAGACACAAAGGTCTCAGTGTAAGCGGTTTCTTGTCCTTGTGAGAAAACATCTATAACTTTCAGGGGCTCCCCTTTGCCAGCTGGATATGGAGTTCAAGTAATTAAATTTCCTGCAGACAAACCAGCAGACAGAGGCAGCTTGCCAGCACCTGGAAAACCAGAGAAAGTGGTCTGTGGGCAAGTGCTGCCTCTGATGGTGTCGGGACTTTTACCGGCAAGCGACCGTGCGGCCCTGTGGGCTGCCTGAAGGCAGGCACTGGTGGTCTTGTTCACATCTGGTCCCCAGCACCCAGCCAGGCCCTGGCCACGGCCACAGGAAGAACAAAATAACATTGTGAGAGAATGAAGTGTGACCGTGTGGATGAGGTGGGCCAGAGGAACAGGATGTCGATTCTGTCCCCTGTATATAGCAACTCCAGCATCTTACAGTGAAAGAAAACAAATCGCATGGTTTGCATCTTAGAGCTGTGTTTCTGGAGTGAGGGGATTAGGCCGTAGGCTCTGGATTTGGTCTTGACTCTGCCACTTGCTGTGCGGCCCTGGACACGTTTTAACATCCGTTAATCTAGCTTTCTCATCTTTAAAATAAGAATGACACTGTAGTACCTAGGCCATGAGATGTAGAGATGAGATGAAGAAGGTCAAGAAGTGCTTAATTTAGTGTCTGGCACCATAGTAAGTTCTCAAGAAAGGTTTGCTGGGAACTCCTTTGCACTAAATCAAGGAGGGTGGCATTCAGACTCACATTTTTAGCACTAAAAAGAACCGAGAGATCATTTTCTAGTCTGGTCTCCTTCCCTTCCTTCACCCACCAACTTTTTAAAACTTCACCTGCTAAACAGGGATAATAATACCTCATAGGGTTGTGGGGAGGAGTTAAACCAGGAATATGCATGTCGCATATAAATGGTGCATAATAAATGCTCACAAAATGGTGCATAATAAATGCTCACAAAATGGTAGCTAGTATTCTATTACATCTTATTAGTGCCAAATACTCATCATTTATGATTGCACTGAAGTTGACCTTGCACAGAAAAACGATCATCTCTATCAGCTTTATGCCATTAAACTGCAGGTGCACCCTCCCTGTACTTGCCGTGGTGCAGGTAGTGTGGTTAAGAAAGGGGAGGGCATGGGTTAGAGGCAGAGCCCTCTCCTGCCCCCGTCACCACCCAGCCACCTGTCTTCTCCAAGCTTCAGTTTCCTCGTCCACTGTCTGGCAGGTTTGCTGTGAAGATCTCATGAGAGAAGTGTACATACTGGTGCCATGCCAGAATGGAAGTAATTGTTTTTATGATTTTATCTCAATTCAGTATTGCTTTCACTACCATACATATGGTGAGATGTTGCCATAGTTAGCTGTTTTGTTTTGCTCCACCCTAGCCAAATGGATTATGTTCAATTTCTAACTTTCCAGAAATTGAACACTTATTCAGAATATATGTGTAATATATGTGTGCTGTATACCAGACGTTGTTCCAGGGTCTGGTACTGCAAGATTAAATAGATCACAAGCTTGCCTTAATGGAGCTTATATTCTAATAAGGAAAAAGAAAGCAATAAACCGCTAAATGAATCTAAAGTACAAAAATACAGCCTATGAGCAATAATAAAACAAGGTAAGGAAACTGAGAATGATGGAGGTTGCCCCCCCTTTTTCGAACAATGTGCACTTGTCTTTTTTTTTTTTTTTTAATAAACATATGCCTGCCCCTTCCCCAAACTCCAGTAAAGTTCTTACAAATAGAAGAAGCTGTGTCATTTCTTCTGGAAACGAGGCCTGAATTCTTGAGTCATGGGAAGGTTGAATTTGTGCCTTGGGCCTGATTATGATGACTTTCTGGAATGGTTGTGGTTCCCAGGTACCCATGTAAATGCCTGGAAAGAGCGGTTAGTTTTCTACTTTCTGTAGAAATTCAGACAATTTCCAGAAATTCTGCCCAGGCTCCCAGATGCATGTCTTAGTCTTAGCTGCTTCAAACCTGGCAACCAGCTCTTGTGAACTTGGCCTTTAGAGGTTTGTTCACTCAATCATTTCAATTTGTGGTTCTTTAGAAGTTGATTTCTAGCTGCCTTCATTCCCTTCACCCTTCTTACTTATGAACATAGGTCATTTATGGTAAAAACACATTAGAAATGTATACTTTTAATGCAACCATTGTTTGCCTAATAAACCCTGGTTGCGTGCAACATGTTTGGGTTTTCAGGAATTTAGGAGAGTCTTATGAACTGGCCCCGTCAGCCGTGTTAGCCCTGAGCGCTGCAGTGGTTCTCAGCCCCAGCTGCCACTCTTTGGAATCACCTGGAGCGTTGTTAAAAATCCCATTGCTTGGACAGGACCAGTGAGATCCAAATGCCTGTCAGCCTGACAAAGTCTCCTGGGTGATTACAGAGTGCAACCAAGGCTGACCACTGCTGTCGTGGAGACTTTTGTGTCTCATGGGAAGGATGACGTCTCAGACAAGCTTCCTTAGAGGGTGCTTTCCCGATAGAGTGTGCATCAGATCACCCGGGAACTTGGCAGAAGCAGATACCACCCCCAGAGATTTGGATGAAGGGAGACTTGGTAGGGCCCGAGGATCACAGGTGTTCATGGGAATTTTGATACAGGTGGTGGGGGAACCAGACTTAGAGCCTTTCAGCCTCTACTTGCCCGGATGATCCTAAGATATTTCAGGGTCGAGAACCACTGCACTGGGGAATTGAGAGTAGACCCAAAGATCTCTTGAGCAACCTCCTCTTCTCAAAGGCCTGGTTAACCAAAGTCTGCCATTCCCTTTGTCCAATGTACTGAGGTCAACAGCCCACCGAATTTTGGGGCATCTAGGCCGCCACCTTCACAGTGGCCACACACTTCTGCACCCACAGTGTGAGCTGTATTGTATGTACATTAAGCATCAGGTGTGTCTTCTACCAAACCTGTTAATGCCACATACCTGTCCTATAATTACATAATATCATTAATTTACATAAGTTGATGAAGTAGAAATGTAAAATTTAAGAGCAGCCATTTCTATACAAACTTAGGTTATAGCTTTGGAAGGATTTGATCAGGGTTAGGCCTCTAAAAAAATCTGCTATTAAATTATAGATGGTCGAGACAACAGTAAAATACTGGGAAAATTCACAGAAATTTTGAGGCTGCATTTATGCTGCTCTGCAAATATTTTTAAGCTTACACAACACTTTAAAGAAAGTTTAATAATTACATGGTACTTTGGGGTTAAAATAAAACATCGCTGGTACATAAGTATTAGTTTTCATTTTTGTCTGCTTTGAAGGATTAATTAGCTGATCAACTACATCTCCCTCTTATGTTGAATAAAAATCAATGAGCAATGATGTCTGCTGTGGGTGAGAGTAGCTGTGATAACCCATTATGATATTAATACAGCATTAATTTTTTACTCATTTATTTAAAGAACAGTGCGTAATTTAGTGAACTTTCTGTTTTTCTTATGAAAACAAAGTCCCTCTAATTTAAATCAATCCCTGAAAGGAAAACTTAGTCAAGGAACTTATTACTAATCTAGCTATCGAGCTGTAGTTCATTCAAAGATTTGCTTTTGAAATTGTCTTCTGCTGGCCCCCCAAGCTATATTCACTACTGCCCGTGCCCTCTTTGGCCAGTTGGTATCTAATCGTTATCTAATCTCATCCTTAATACATCTCAAAGCTCAAAATCGGGTAATAGACTCCGGCCCGCAGGCCCACCACATGTTTTCATATGACCCATGAGCTGAGCATGGTTTTTATATTTTTAAATGGTTGAAAACAAAAGAAGAATTGGTGACATGCGAAATTACATAAATTCACATTTCAGCGTCCCATGAAGTTTTATTTGAACACACGCGTGCCCATTTGCTACAGCACTGGCTGCTTTCCCTGCAGTAGGAGTCTAGTGTTGGAACAGAGACTTCATGGTCCACAAAGCCTAAAATATTTATTATCTGGCCCTTTAAGTAAAAAAGGTGTGAACCCCTGGCTGAAATACCAGTTCTACCTGCATCTCCTGCCTTTTTAACGGTCCCTCTAGGCAGCTACTGCTCTTAGTCCTGCTCTGTCCTTGAAGGCTTGCTTGTAGCCTACCTTTAAAGTGAATTTGTTGAATGTAACTGGGTCAGGTTTTCAGGGATTCTTTGTTCACCTACTTAATTCTGGCCAGTCCTCTGCTGTGTAAGAACCAAGCTCCTCGTTCTTCTAAACCATAAAATATTTGTAAAATCAAATTTCATCTTCTAAAAATGCAAATGGTTCATAACTATTTGATTTTTACAAATACACATTTATTTCAAATACCTCAGATTTACTTTCGGCGCCCCTGTTACCTTTATGAAGTTTGATGTACAAGTGCTTCTGCTATATCATGATAATCTATATTCCTAAGAAATAAGCTACAAAATTGCAGACTGAAAATGACAGAACTCATGAGAAAGTAGGGCTGGGCTAGACCACTGCGATCTAAAAAGCTTTGATCTACAGTTGTTATAAAAAAAAATAATCCTAATAAAAATAGTAGCAGAGTTTTAAAAGACGCATTTAATTCTAAAAAGTAAATACTATAGTAAATATACAACTTTACCTTTAAAAAAAAGTCAAATTAGCATTTGGGGGCAGGAGTTGGGGGATTCGGATGATTTGCATCTGCTTCATGGAAACAGAGTAAGATGTAAAATAATGGAAGGGAGCTCCCATGGGAGCACTTTCAAGACAGAGCCCGTTGCCACACTCAGCCAACGGGGAGAACAGGCATGGTATAGAGGACTGTGTCCCTCTGTAGCTTATTGCATACAACTGAGTGTATTTTGCAGTAAGCTGCTTTTAATGATTCTACAAAATATTAATGCGCTAGGGCAAAAATCGCGTATGAACCAAAGTGACTTATATGCTCCACTGACATCAGTCCCTACTTATCCTTCATGTACGAGATTACTGACGTTGGAGAAACATGTATTTTAGCAGAACCAACTGTACTTTCTCCTTTAGTCTCTACCACTTCTTACCTTTCTCTAAATGTTACGCAATGAACAGCAGTTTGGGCAAGAGAATCTGAATCCCAATAACTGGCAAAAAAAAAAAAAAACCCAAAAAAACAAAAAAATTGAAATCAAATAAGCATTAAAGATTTCAGGTCAGCATTTATATCAAGGCAGCATGCATACATTACAATATATATTAAATCCAAAAAGAAGAAAGACTGAAAAGGGCGACTGTAATGTCATTAATCACTTAATCTTTCTTGTGCCATTTAAAGCCACTCACCTCTGGCTCTCCGTTTGAGAAGTGCTCAGCTGCTGATTGGCGTGTTCACTTCAGATAGGCTTCATTACGTGTAAATGCACATTACACATACTGGGGCTGAAGGGTAATATTTTAATGCCACAAGAATTTGAGGTAGCAAGGTAAACCTCAAAGATTAGGTTCTAGACATGCACGTATCATTTTTTTAAAAGACATTTAAGGTTGGCTGTTTTTCAGTATATATCAACACATGTATAGGGTTTGACAATATGAAAATGAAAAATCACTGACAACATGACACTATAGAAAGATAACAAACCCACTGAAGATGAATATTTCGCATTCTCAGGAGGAAGAAGAAATACAGAAAATCAGACTTTGCTAAACACTTGTTAAAAGGAAGGTAACTCCAGCATTTTTTACTCAGAGCATAGAAAACGAGGTCATATTGGTCCTAATAGAGAAAATAAGGGACAGCTAAGCAGAAGCTATGTGAAGCAGCAGCAAAATCTCTTAGAAGGTGAGGTAAGATGTACATGGCACCTTGTCATCAACCAGAATCACATCACAGTAAGCACTGGGAACATTTGGGAATACCGGCAGAAATCCTCAAAAGGGCATCAGAGCAAAAATTTGATGCAAAGTAAAATAATGTGTTATTTTTAAGTGTGCAGAATTAACTTGTGGCTGGGCCATCAGTTAAGTGTCAGCGTGTGAGCAGCTGTCAGAGGCAACGTCTGAAATGTTTCAACAGGCCGTTGATGAAAACTGCACAAGGGAAGAATGACCTCAGAGGTGTTAGAAGAAATGCCATTCAAATGAGTGCCTTGATAGATAAAATGTTGGTGGTAAAGTTTCCCAAAATTGAAATGTTGCAGCGGGTGGGTGTATTAATTAAATTTGGAATTGCATTTAAATGTGAATATTATATTGCACATATACCCTAAAAAAAAGTTTCTCAAATAAATTAAAAGTTTTATTTTTCTCTCACTTAAGAAAGATGGGCAATTCAGGACTGCTTTAGTGTCGTATCATCTGGGACCCAGGCAGTTTCTGTCTTTTATTCTGCCACCTTCGTAATGGTGCCTATTCTCAAGTTACCTCTAGATTCAGTGTGGCTGCTGGAGCTCCAGCCATAAATCCTCAATCCACTTAAGATGCAAGAGGAAGAAAAGAAGGATAGAAAGGGTATTCTCCTCTGCTGAGACAGTCCTCTTTAAAGAGCTCTCTTGTAAGTTGTACCCAGTCTTTTACTCTGGTTGCTAAGGAGACTGGGAAATATGGTCTTTTATCTGGGACTACTTCTGCCGCCAAATAAAAGTAGAGTTCTGTTCGAAAGCAAGAAGAGTATAGCCATCAGCTGTCTCTGCCACAAAGGGGATAGGTACTAAATTAATCTTTGTATTAAATGAAAGGGTAGGGAGGATAGTGCTATATGCCCAGGAAATATGCTTGTGTGGACATCTCAGGATAAGCAAAAATTGGGCTGAAGATTAAAAATAAAAATTTTAAAAAATGTTATCACAGTAGGACTATGGCAGAGACCTCTTGCTTGGCCAAATAAAAACCATGTAGGATGCATTCTCTTTACCAAACTTTCATAGACCAGTGGTGAAAAGCTTTGTTCCAATTGTGATTCTGCCATGTACCTTATTAGATGACCTTAGGCAGGTTTCTTGATCTATCTGAGCCTCAGTTTGTCCATCTGTAAGATGGAAACAGCGGTCACTTCCTCCTAAGGTGGTGGTGAGGATTAACTGAAATGCTGCGTAGAAAGTCGTTGTACCAAACTGAGAGCTGAGTACACAGGGGCACCACACCCACGGTATGGCCATGCTGTCTCTGCCGTATGTCCAGTTCAGCCGAGAGCAAAGCAGTTGGCAAGCTCTTTCTTCCTGCCACCTCGTGCTGGAATGGGGGGAGGTGCATTCCTCATGACCAGGTCCTGAACAACACAGAAGAGTCGTTTGGTTAAGGGAAACAAGAAGGGGCAGAAATACCCGGGAAAAAGCAGCCCTCTTATAGCCACAGAAGGTTTAGTATCCAAATGTGTATCCAATGCCACAAGAAAAATATGTCTGTGAAGAGAAGACCAAACGGAAACCCTCAAGGGAAGATGACTGGTGGGTGATTGTAGAAGAATCAGGACACTTCTTAACATAATTCTGTGATTACAGTAATCCCAATGATGAGAAACTAGGAGACACCATAAACACCAGCTTGACTTCATAGGCATCAGAGCCTTGGATTTTAAATGATTGCACAAAAGATGAATAAAAGGGAAGCAAAGAACTGAAATGTAAGATGAGAGCTGTCTGAAGCTCAAAACTTGCCACTTCTCCAAAAAAAAGTCAAGGACAGCAAAAAAGAGTGCTCCTCACTTTTGAATGTTTGGAAGCTCTTCTCAGAGTAAGCTATAGTGAGTTTTTTCTTTAAATCTTATCACGGAGAATTTCTAATAAAAGAACAGTATAATGAAAAGCCATGTAGCCATCACTTCGCCACTTATCAGCTCTCGGCCAATCATGATTCATCTTTATCCCCTGCCCCCAGATTATTTTCGAGCAAACCCAAGACATCTCATTTCATCTCTAAATATTTCAGTGTATATCCTCTAAAGTATAAAGACTCAGAAAAATTTAACAACAATACCATTTCACACTTAAAAATAATAAGTTCTTAATATCGAATACACAGCGTTCAGATTTCTTAAATTGTCTTTTTTAAATTTTTTCACTTCACTCACAGTGTAAGTAAGACCACACTTTATGATTGAGTGTATTCCTTAAGTCTTTTTTAACGGAAGTTTATTTGTCAAAGAAACCAGGTTATTTATCCCGTAGTCTGAATTTTACTAATTGTATACCCATGATGCGGTTTACAGTCATTCTCTCCTAGCTATATTTTCTGAAATTGGTAGATAAGATATTACATTTTCAGGTTTGATTTTTTGCAAGGCTACTTCATAGGTGTAGTTGGGTATTAACATCAGGAGGCATGGAAGTCTGGTTATCTTGCTTTTCTTGATGTTCTCAGCCATTAAGAATCATTGCCTAGATCAATTAATTCATTAGTGCTTGCAAATGGTGATATTCTAATTAAGTATCTTTATGAACTTACTTAATTTAAATATATTTGATGTTTTTCAGATCATTGCAGTTATTCTTATTGACGGTATATGGACTTTTAAATTTAGCCTATTTAAATTTTGAGAATGCTAAGTTTGGGAACATCTGAAAAATCATCTAAGGATAAGGAAAGAGACCAGGATAACATCTGCACTGTCCTAGCACCCTCTGCTTTCTCCAGATTTGCTCCATTTTTTAAAAGGAAAGCTTTCTCGCTTTAATCTATTTATTTATTTATTTTTAAAATAGAGTTAAGCCTCAGCCTATCTCCATATGCTTCACTATCTGAACTATCAGACCTACCAGCTAGATAGGTTTCCTGGTGATAAATTTTTTTCCTGGAGACTCAGAGGCCCGCAGTCATGCACATATGCTATCTAATGGCATGGTGGGTAACTTAGTTAATGGTGTGTGAAGGTGACTTGAATAAATTTGAAATCAGAACTGATGTGGAATATGGCAAGCTGCTCCTATAATAAGTTTGGAGTGCTTGTGTTTTTTTCCCAAATGGGTGTTAGGTGACTCTCTTGAAGAGAAACTGTATAGCCCTGAGCTCAGAAATTCTTTCAAGAACACAGGAGACCAAATGCCTCCTCTTTTGAACCTTTTTAATGAGGACGTTCATGCTCCCTTTTCTACATTCTGCTGGAATTTAGAATGCCATCATTGTCCTGGTACAATTCTTTCTCAGTTGAGAATGACAAATAACCAAGACAGATTACGCTTTTCCTAACCCCGCCTTCTAGGAAAAATAGATGCCAGCAGAATTTGACTTGCAGACTTCATTTTGCTGTGGGCAAGTGATTATTTGCAAGCTTCTGTTCAGGGCTAGATTGCCATTTGGTCTAAAGTTTCTTTTTCATTGTGGCAGCCATGTCAATGAAAAAAATTTTGAACATATCCTCCCAATCTAGGAATATCAATTTTTTGATAAATTGTGTAGTATTATAGTAACATTACATACATTATAAAAACATGGAAAACTTTAAACGTTTCCATGAATTTTGTTTTGTTGTTGTTGTTGTTTACATCCCAGTGAATCTTGTGTATCCCTCTTTGGGGTCCCCTCCATTAGGCACTGCACGCGTGAGGTTCCAGCAAAGCAGTGGTCCCCTCTAACAAACCAAACACCAAAAACAAAATTATAGTTCATTTGCAAAACCAGAAAATATGGGTATTATTTTTTTTCAACATATAATTTTCTGTTGCTTTCAGAAATGAAATTTTATTTTGAACCATATGGCAGGGCACTATAACCATTTCAAATATGGGACTTCTGAAGGACTTTAATCTGACTCTATTTCCACTAATATCTGCAGCGAATAGTCTATCACCGAGGACAAATTTCAGTCACCTGTGTATTCTAGTATATAAAAACTCAGTGTCCGCCCACCAAAAAAAAATATCAAAGATAGTGGTCACCTATTTTAGCAAAAATAGTCACTGCAAAGTTCCTTTAAAACATCAAATTGTTTGGGCCAAGGTCTCCACTGAAATGGGCCACTTCTCTTTCTGGAGAAGTCCTTCTTTAGTATCAG
Source organism: Pteropus medius (assembly GCF_902729225.1). Taxonomy (NCBI): domain Eukaryota; kingdom Metazoa; phylum Chordata; class Mammalia; order Chiroptera; family Pteropodidae; genus Pteropus; species Pteropus medius. The sequence goes on from NW_024345601.1 coordinate 15,708,905, forward strand.
TTATCCAACTCTCAGACTTTTGCTGCTCTTTGTCTTGTTCCAGAGCCCAGAGATCTTTGCTTCTTGGACTTCTGACCGTTTCATTTAGCAGATGTTTATTGAGCATCTTCTGATGGAGCTGACTCATGATCAAAGATCTATATGGACTAGGTCCTTGGCCTCCCAGAAGCTTGGAATCAAGGAGGAGAAAGCGATACGCAGAGCTCTCAGGCAGTGTTTAACAAATGGGAGGCAGTACAGCAGATGGCTCTGTTAGTGATATGTTTGAGCAAAGTGCCATTCAGAGTGCTTCAAAAGGGACTGCCTGAGATGGTAACAAGCAGAAGGCATTTCTGAGCAGGAGAGTCTCTTGAACCAAGATGGAGACAACAGTTAGCCGTGGTCATGAGATAGAGAAGAAAGGCTTGACTAGTGTAGAACACAAGGTTAAGAAATCCTGAGAAGAATCCTATGCCACCGGCTCTCTTTGTAGTTAAAGTCACTTAGCCACATCATCTCATGTGATCTTTTGTACATCTCTGGAAGGGAGAGTGGTTATATCATCTGAGGAATCCTGTTGTAAGTGGGTAAAACAACTCGCCCAAGGACACATAGCTGGTAAGTGGCAGAGCCCAGAGTGAAACCTAAATGTCCTGACTCCAGGTCTTTCACCCTTTTTCCTGTACTAGGGAGATTATAACGAGTGTTGGTTTGGGGGCAGAGCTGCAGAACTCGCAGTGCGTGAGAAACGTGAAGGGTGCAGGAGAGAGGTGTTGATTGAGAGAGGAGGAAATAGAAAGTGTGAAAGAGATTTTCCAAAATGATGGACAGGTGTGAGACCTCAGCTTTACTTTCCCAGTGTATTTTAATTGTTTCTGTTTTCAAACTCCTGCTAAATAAGACACTTAAGCTGCTTTTCCTTTCTGAATATATTTGTTTGCAGCATTTTAGATTCAAATGTGTGCTAATTAGGCTGATAAGTTTTATGTCGCTATCTCGATGTTTTAGAAAGTCAGGAATGAAGTGAAGAAATTTCAAGAGGCATGTGATTTATTTCAAGGAGAGGGAAGGAAGGTATTTTTAGCTTCCCTCCTAAAATCAATCCTTCACCTAAAGACTAGCAGTTAGCTGCCCTTTGAGGGGAACTTTTACTGCTGTGCCAAAATCAGAAGCCATGGTGTACGGATTGAGATTCATGGCTTCCTCAAAAAGTGCAGAGAGGTTATACTTGGAATTTAGAAGGTGGTTCTTAGTTTGATTTGAACAAAGGAAGAAAGGAGCCCAAGACACTGTCTTGTGTTTTAAATGGCCTGGTTTATCACATGTCAGGTCCCAGCCTTTCCAGCAAATATGTGTTGACACTTGCTATTCTGAAGGGAGAGATTATGCACATTATTGCAAACTGACACATCTATCATCATGAAGTCGTGGGTATTAATGCATATGGCATGAGGCTGAATGCCTTGGAGAGGAAATTTAACCAGCACATGCCTTCCGTGCTGGAGCTTAAAACTACAAATGCTAAACAGCCATGTGGAGAGTGGAAGCAAGCCTGCACAAGCCACTCAGATGTGGGGATCCCTCTGTCAGGGGCCCAGCGTCGAGGACAAAGACCCCTTGGTGAGCGAAGGATCTGCCCTCTACCATATGGAGGCATTGCACCCCTGGGGTCAGTGGTCTGCCCTGCTTCTTCGAGGTGCTGGGTAGCACTCTTTCAGAGTCACACCAGAGAATGTTGTGTGATTCTGTGTGTGTGTCAGACGATGTGGTGGATATTTGGACCCCTTCACATAATCATTTTAAAAGTCTCATTTGTTTCTTTGGTTGCTCTTAAGATAATAGGGCAGGTTTAGTATTCCCTTATTCGACAGGTAAGAAAACGGAAGCTTGGGAACTTGCTCAAGGTCCCACAAGAAGTTACAGAGCTGGAATAAAAACCCAGATTGCTTCATTCTTGACCCCAGACTGCCTACTCTATTTTACACAGATATGGGTGGATCTACCAGAAATTTCAGATCCATGTGGAGTCTGGCCTGTCCACAGAAAGACTGCTCACGGGCAGAGACCAATTCTCCCCTCTTACTCTGAGTGACAGGTGACCCACCTCTGCCATACATTCTGGGAGACGGTGTTTAAACTGAATGCCAACTACTGGTAAGAGCCACCGAGCGTAAGGATCTTCAAAACATCCTCGGTGTTTTTGAAGCAGTGCTGTGTACCTGCTATAAACATTCCAGCAATGAGAGCTTCCTGGCACACTAAATTATGTCTCACCTGGATTGTGTCATCTTTCTGTGCTGACTTTGCAGTCAAGATCTGGGATGGCACCAGAGGACACATTGGTGACCTAACTGGAATCTGGCTGTCCCGATATCCCCAAAGTTATGCTTTTTACTATTAATTTGGGCTCTGAAGGGAAGAACACCTCTAAAAACTATCATTGAATCATTTTATTAATCCTCTTATAGTAAATGAAGCACTAAATGAAACTGTTTTTAGTCGCAGACTGAATGTCGCTGTGTTTCTCCACAATACCTGGTCTTGTGTTTTTTATACTTCATCAAATTAGCAGAACCTCTTGCCCCGCACCCCACCTCTGCTTTTGCAGGGTTCAGGGAGAAGCACGTGTGTATTCAGTGCAGCGTTAACTCCTGTGCTTATGTGTGGTTCATCAGACTCAAGCTTCCCTTATTCTGAGCCAGGAGAGACTAGCAGCAGGAGCGGGAGCCATGTGGGATACACTCTTTTTTTAGAATGAAAGACAAAGATGTGCACTGTCCGCTGGCTCATGTTCAGTTTTCCTTGCCTGTTTTCCCAGCAAAACTGAACCTTCTCCCTTTATCTCATCCCCCAGATTTCTACATAATCACTACATGTGAATTGTGCCTTTCAGGGCTACCAAATGCAGATTTTGGAGCAGGTGTTTTTGTTTGTTTGTTCCCTGGTTGTAAGGTAATTACCTGTGGGAAAGTTAGAAACTGGCAGGAAAGCTATTACTTTTCATCCTGGCATGCAGCGATAACCAGGTTGGGTATGTATTCTGCCACTCACTTTGTGTGTTCTTATTTGGAGATCTTGCTTCATATAAAAGAAACTCTGAAATTAATAAAAGGTGTTTCTCTATAAACAATGAGTAAGGGTAGATGGACAAATATGGCTGTACTACATTAACATGAATATATGAAGAGCATTGGTTCTGATGGAGTCAGTGGCAGATCTACAGAAGTTAATCAAAACTAGAAAAGGTTGTCATTCATTACCGAGAAAGACCAACATAGATTTTTCCCTCTTTATAGAAAAATACGTTGAAATGATAAAAAGTACTAAACTATTTTTTGTTTTCACATAGTGTTATTTTTTATTCTTTATCGACAAGATTACATATACAGAGTCCAGAAAGAAAATGTTCACAGTCTATGTTTCTTTTCTGGCCATTATTTTTCATTTCATTTCATGGTTATTATGGAAAATAATCTTTTACCTAAAAGGAGGTTGTTAACAAATGGTCCCCTTTCCACGTCAAATGCTGCAGGTACTCCACAGGCTCTAAGTTGGAGACTAGCCTCAGTCTGCTTTTTTGGGGAAGTAGAAGTGGAGGGTAAGTTGTTCCAGAGTTGGTCCCACCTTGAGACAGGGTCTGCCTGTTGTCACTTCTTGACGGTCGTTGGCCCTCCTCCTGGAGGGCAGTTCTCAGGAGAGGAGGGAGCTGTGAGGTGAACAGCCGGCGCTAAACACCCAGGTCTGGGCGAGCTGATGGGAAAGGGGACCTGGGGGCCCATCAGCAGCCGCTGTGCCTCCTTTCCTTTGCAGACTAATGGGTGTGTTCCCCCTGGGAGTGAAGAGAGGAAGGTCCATTGAGTCATAAATTAAAACTCAGGGCCTTTAGGGCTCAGAGGACCTTCAAACCATCAAGCCCCTCATTTTCCGACAGAGGAACTTGAAATTGCAAAAGACGAAGTAAGTTGTCCAACCTTATCGAGGTAGTTCCAGGAGAGCTAAGGCTTTGTACCCAGGCCTTCTGCCTCCAAACACTTCACTCTGAGTCACCTTGTACAACTTCACCCAAGAAAAAGACTTTTCTTTTGGATAACTTGAGAAATTCACAGGTCAGACTAGGGGAAGGAACTTCTTGCATAGTGTTTGCTGGGGACTTTGCAGTTGACTCTGCAATTCACTCTGCCGCAGGGTGAAAAAGTGTATGAGGACACTTTTCATCCCTGGACTTTTGCAAAGTGAGACAATGCACATTAAGTGAAATGGTTTACCACTTTTTTTCCTTTCGACTCTCCTACCCACCACCTGCCTCCTTCCATCTCTCTGCACATTTGCTGCTCAAATGCATTTGCCCTGGGCTTCTTACCTTACTCTGTTCCTGCCGGCTGATAAAGGGAGTGACCTTGAGTCTCCTGGCCATGGTCTTGCCACCAGTACGCTTGGCAGAATGACAGGATGTGGCCCTTCCTCCAGTGTCCTTACCTGTAAAATGAGGCTCTCTACCACTGCTTTTAGGTACCTGTTTCTAAACTAAAGTCATCCACAACAAATCAGGACTTTTGTTATATCCGTACCCCACCTGAACTATTAATGTCCTAATATTTTTAATGAACTAGTTTTTAACATAATTGCTCTAGCTGTGTCCTAAGTGATTAATAAAGAGGAAATGTGATACTTATATCACATGAATATGATACTTATGTTTTTCTAAACCACATATAAATTTACAGTTATTCAAATTAAAACATTTTATCCATGTTCTATCTAAACTCACCTTGCATGTGTAATAGTTAAGTTGAAAGAGTAGGACTCCATTGAATTCAAAGAAGAAACAACTTTTTCCTCCCTGGAGCTATAGAGTTAGTCTTTCTGCCACTTGCATATAATTTTGGGAAGGTCCTGTAACTCACCAAAGAGGGGAGGGCGGGCAGAGGGGCCCTCTGTTACTTTTAGTTCCAAGAGCAGTCCAAGTGCCATAATTCAAGTATCCACTCCAGTTTAATGGAACTACAGTTCCATTTAATTGGAGAAACAACAACATTTCATGTTAAGCTCCTTTCTCCCCACTTCTGAGTTCTGCTTTACCTGAGAAGCCTCAGGTCAAGGTGGACATATATGGTCATCTCTGCCTTCCCAGCTTGCAGGTCACCATCTCACCCTCCCCACCATCTTCCTATTTCCTAAACCAGGCTGCTGATAGTTCCTCCAATGATACCGTGTGGAGAGGCCCAAGATGAGAGGGTGGAGAAACTGTTATATGAATAGAACTGGCGCCCACTAGGATTAGTGCTGCCTGGGTGTCTAATGCTGAACCTCTCTGGTGGGACTGTGTGTGTCTTTGGGTACTCCCTCCCTCCTCCCATGGGTCCCTCACTTGCAGTAATTCATTCCCTTACTACAGGCAATACCACCTCAGGCTGGCTGCATGGCTCCCTCTCGGGGCTGGTTTCCAGCAGCGCACACTTCCTATGGCCCCCTTTGTGCCCTTCCCTGTAGGACCCATATGGGTGCCCTTCTATGCCATCTACACCTGCAACAAGAAACAAGCACCCATTCCTTTGAGAAGCTCTGGAGTCTCTGCCTATCGGGAAGCAGGCCCTGCCCACGACATCTCCTTTGGGGCATCTTCTCAGTCCCAGTCTTCAAGCATGAGGACTTTTAAGGTTTGAGTCTGGAGCCAATCTGTGTGCCCCAGAAATTCCTGGGGATACAGGTGAAGTTCTCTAAGTGGTCCCACAGAGGCCTTTCTTACCTGGTTAGGTAGAGAAGGAGAACCAGCCAACAGTGCCCCAAGGACAGCTTCCCTTCTACCCCCTCGGGGTGTGAGGATGTGGGCTGGCTGCTCACTTTGGGGGGGACTTGCGACCTGTTGTTTGATTACTGGTGTTTGGGGCCTCAGTTAAATTGGAGGGAGCAGCCCCGTGTTCACACCCGCTCTGTCCTCCACCGGAGTGACCATGATGCTTTGCTGCGGTGGCGTCCAGCCCCAGTGCTCCGAAATCCTTCCCCGGAGACACACAGGATTGTCTTGTAGAGTGGCCAGTTCTCTTTTGCCTTTAGACAGCATCTGATTGTCAGGCACTTGCCGAAGCTCGTCGATATATCATTTCCACTTTTTCAGGCATGGATGAGACTCACAAGTCAAGTCCACTCAATCCAAAATTCACTGACCCCATGGAGGCTCTATAAAAAATGCAACTTCAGTTTTTCCAAGGCAGCCTCTTGGTTCTCTAACCCTCCACTGTGACACCTGGAAGAGTCTTCTGACACATTTGGGCCACAGTGGCCTGTTTTCAGCCTTTCAGCCTGTCTTCTCTAAGCACAGTAGCATAGCTGGTGGGCTTCACTGCTTTAGGCCTGTGGCAGTCAGAGCAGAGTAAAGGACATCATTATCCATAACTGGCTGTACGTGCACTGCGGGAGAGAGAAGCCAGCTTTACAATTTGAAGACCTCCTGCACTTCTCAGAGCAGAAAGCGGGTCATGGTTAATGGCTTTTTGTTTTCACAAACTGCCTGTTGGGTCCCCAGGATCCTTTAAGAGGCATTCATTAAATAGTGGCAAGTTCCAGTGCTAAGGCAGAGAAATCCCTGGAACCTGGAAGTGCTTAGAAAATGGGGACGTATACTTAGTCACCACCGAGTTCCTGGAGGAACATGGGCACTGGTTCAGGTTGAGCAGTGAGGTGAAGGATCGAGCCATCTTGGGACTCATTTCTAGCTTGATCCATTTTACAGGTTGGGGGCACTATTAGCACTATCTATTTTAAAATAAGGTACATATTTAATCAGCTGGTACATACATTTTATAATCCCCAATTGTAGCTCAGCACACACAGAAGGTATCTAATATAACTGAGGAGTATGTTATTCCCAATTTATAAATTTGTCAAGTTGCAAAGATAGGGCTGATTGCTCTGAGTTATCCATTCAGCCTCAGAAGTCTCCCAGTTTCTTTCTTTAGGCCAGAGACCAAAATTTCCACCTAACCAGACAATAAAAAATAATAAGTAACATGTTTGTGAATAGTATTCCCTTTCACTTGTGCCCCACCCCCCGCCACCATCCATTTTTTTGTCCTCAAAGGCAAGTAGGTTCTAGAACCACTCATATCATACTTGAATGCAGCCAACTATTCACCCATTTCCCCAGATGAGTTGAAATTTATACCAGATGAGATCCAGTCAAGAATAAGTGTGGAGCCCAGTCCAGCAAAAGCAAGCAGATTTTCTTATTTTTATTTCCTGAAGGCCTGTAGGTGGACGGCAGGCCAGGCCGGAGACGAGAGAGCGAGGATCCCCGTATGATTCCCCCTGCAGTTATTGAGCACCGTTCTTCCTCACCGTCCTTGAGAGAGAAGGATTTGGGGAGGAGGGAACAGAAGTGGACAGGCTTTAAGAATCTTAGCTTCCCGGGGTCTTCCAGAGCCCTGGGAGGCCCGCCCCCACACACACCTTTACCTTGGGGTGGGGGTTGGGGGTTGCTTGAAATAAAGGAGCCAAGAATTTCTAAGACTTTATTCCATAATGTAAATTATTTCTGCTTCACTGCTTAAATGCACAGAGATTTGCATTTTAGAACTGTATTTCTAATCTTGGAATAGAAGAATTTTTCATCCTTGTTGAACTGTATGTAGCTTTCAGGAGCAGGCAGATGAGGTGGTTTCTTTTTGCCTCCCTTCCTCCCTCCCTGCCTGCCTTGTACCTTACCACTCCTGACTGAGAACCTTAGCTATGTCAAAAGGAAGATGTATCGATTATAAAATAATAACTTTTAAGGTTTGCACTCTCCTTTTATTTTGAAAAATACTTTTAGGTAAAGTCGTGTACCTAAAGCTCATTTGCTGGGACCGGGTTTTGTTGGCAAAGAACGTGGCTCCTGAAACAGGGCGAGAAGCGGGGCAGGACCACGGTGGGAGTCTGAAGGGGCTGGGCCGTACCTAAGACCTGTCCTTTCCATGGGCCCATAAATGGTTTGTGGCTCATGCAGCCTCTCTGTTTCCTCGTCCAGCCAGTATGTATTTACAGAGCACCTGCTCCGTGCCAGGCTCAGAACCAACTGTCCTGCCCTTGAGAAGTTCTCAGTCCCGTAGGCTGGACACACAGTGACAGCGCAGCCCAGAGAGGCCAAGCAGGAAGAAGATACTGTTAAAAGATAAACTGAGGCATATTAAAAATTTTAAGAGTTTATTTGAGCAGAAATTAATTCCAGTTTGTCGATGCCGAACCAGAAGTAGTTAGGAGTGCTCCTCTGACAGGAGCCAGGGGAAAGACTTAGGGAGAGAAAATGCAGAAACAAAGAAAGGAAAGTAGTTGACTGTCTGTAGTAGCAAGCCTAGTTGACGTGATGGGTTCTCCTTAGCATTTGATTGAGAAGCACTGAGGCATTTATAGGCGTAGATTTTGTTTTTCTTACCTAAGGCGCCAGGGCATTCACCCCCTCAGTCTAACGGCCTCCTTGTTTAATTAATTTAACAATACGAATGGCACAGCGGGGGCTAGTTAACTTCACCTGTGAGCCTAGGAACTCTGATTTATAAAGGATGAAGGGGAAGGAGTCCATCTGGGAGGGAAATGGAGGGAAAAAGGAAGGGCATGCCCAGGGGAAGGAAATGGCCAAAATGTACGTGACAGAGCAGGAGAGATTTGGGAATGAGGAATAAGTACAGGGAGAGGAGGAAAGGAAATACAGTTGGCCCTTGAATAATACAGGTTCGAGCTGCGTAGGTCCACTTATACATGGATTATTTTCAGTAAATACCTGTACTGTTTTTGATTCATGATTGGGAGTCACGGATGCGGAGGGCTGGCTGTATGCGTCGATCTACGCCCTTTACGGAGGACTGAAGCATCCACGGATTTGGGTATCTGCAGGGGTCCTGGAACCAATCCCCCACGAATACCAGGGGACAACTAAGTTTTGGGAGACTCAAAAGTCATATGCAGATTTTTTTTACTGTGCAAGGATGGGAGGTGCTCCTGACCCCCCACATCATTCGGGGGTCAACTATAGTAGGAGATAAAGCCGGAGAGCGTGTAGAAGCCCAGACTGTGAAGGGCCTTGTGTGCATAGCTGGGTAGTTGGTCTTTCAATGCCATGCGCAGCCTATGAAGACTATATGGGAGAACTAAATCTTCAATTTCGGAAACTAATGGAGGGTGGATTGAAGGGGTGAGAACCTAGAAACAGTGTGTTAGCCCAGGGCCTCTAGAAAGCAGGGCTTGAGGCAGAGATTCAAGTTTTACTAGTTATTGCAGAAGGAAGTACAAGCCCAAGGCAGTAAGGATGAAGGAAGGGGGACGTGAGACCAAGATAATGTGATGGAGTGTGTGACCATGCTGCCTCCTGCTCACTGGGAGCCGCACGGACACAGCAGCGGGCACTGGACACTCTGGACTCTCTGGAAGGTGTGCCAGGAGGAACTGCCTTAGCATACGTAGCCTGTAGGAAAACAGGGCAGTTTCATTTTCTCTGCTCCCTCCTGTTTCCTGTTTCCCATTGGCCCCGTTTCACCTCACAAGGTCTAGCACCTCTGTACTTCTGGGATGCTGTTCAGGAATGGCGACCCCATGCTCCCCATCCCATGGAGTAGATTCTTCCCAATCTAATAGTGGAGGGCAGCCTGGCTTATCTGAACAGCAACTGAGGAAGAGGTACAGGCAGTGAGGGGAATCTGAGAAGCCCTGTAGGTTGTGTCACCACTCAGACAAGGAGCTCAGCTCAGAGATTATGACAGTAGCTCAAGCAAGACGGGATGAGGGCCAAAGTGAATGAAGGAGGCTGGTGGCAGAGAAAGATTTACAAGATCCTCATTCAGTAGAGTCAACAAGTCAAACCTCAACCCTTCAGGTGGTTACATCGCAGTAATAGTAAGGAGCTTCCGTGGCCGCTTTGGGGCAAGGCATACTCTATGGCCTTATGTTTCTTAGAACATATGATTTATCCTTATATATCCATATAACCGTGGACCCATTTATGTATTTGTGGGGGAAGAAGTGGAAGCTACTACTTTAAAATTGATTAAAAATTTGATGGTCAAAATAAAGAGTTTGATCACAAGTGTCAGAACTTGTAATGCTGAAGTAACAGAAGCCCGTCTTTGCTAGCTTAGCCGGAATGGGGGCTGGCTGACTCCTGGAACCCAGAGAAGGGCAGGGATGCACCGAGGTTGAGGCGTAACTCGAACTGTGGACCAAGGCCCTGCCAGGACACAGTCTCTCACATGTGGCCTCCTCTGTGTGAGGACTTCCTTTTTCTCTGACGGGAGCCTGACCTCCATGCAGCAGGACCCGTGCTTGCTTTAGCAGCCTGGTTTGGAGCTCACTGCTTTGACTCTGCAGAGAGATTGACTCTTTCACATCCATTCGGCTCTTCCTGGGGAAGATGCCCACTGGCTCAGCACTCACCAGGTGCTCTCCGTGGACCAAACAACTTTGAGCAGGGCTGCAGAATTGTTGTTGTTGTTGTTGTTATTATTATTATTATTATTATTAAATGGCGAGTCACAGGACGTCATGTGGATGAGAAGAAATGGGGTCCAGGAAAAGGGAAATGTGTGTCTGCAGTAGGGAGCAGGGTGGTTGCTAGGGAGAAAAGTGCATAATACCCACTGTAACTGAAGGCTCAGAATACTGCCATTTGCGGAAGAATATTCCTGCACCCCTGACTCAGCAGCTAGAGAAAAGGGCTCCTGGTTCTCCACTTCTGCGTTCTACCTCTTCCCCTGCTGCAGAATCGCTCTCTTGTTGCTTTAGATTGAATCGTCTTTCCTAAAGCGCTCTGTTCAAGCTCTGAAAGCCGTACTGCCGGTTCTGCAAACCTGCCTGCCTCCAGCTACATCACAAACAGCTGAGGACGCACTGAAAACAGGCTCCTCTACTCCAGCATGCTCTCTCCATTCCCTTCGTGCCTTCCCTCCCCCCCGCACCCTGAAGTGAGTTAAGGTAGATTGAAATTTTAATCAGTTTGATCGGTCATTTTAATAGGAGTTTAAATTGAGCTACAGACAGAAAGCGTTATGGGCCTGCAAGTTGCTCGGCTGAGATCTCTTGGAGGCATCTCTCACGGCCTAAGCGGGCGGTGGCGTGCTACAGTGTGACACTCAGTGCCAGCCCTCTTTACACTATGTGTCAGCAAATTTGAAGGAGATAGAGTTTGGGGAATAATTTCCTTTGACTTTGGTCACTTAAGGAGGGAAAGCTTTCTAGGGAGTGAACTTGATTCAGTTATGGATCAACGAGACATCCAGTTCTGTGGGGTCACCTTTACCCTGCACCTGGATGTCCAAAATAAGGATGGGGGGAGGAAATGTCCTCACCGCTACACAAGCCCTCTCCCCACTTTGGGCCTTCCCATGGGTCAGGGCCTTCCCATGGGGCTATGCTTAATTTAAAAAACCTCATCACCCTATTTCTTAAACACAAAAGATAGCAATATACATTGAAAAGAAAAGGAGATCCTTTGAACATCTGCATGGCAAGAACTGAGGCTTCCAGTGTGGTGGCAGTGGCACAAGCTTTGAAATCAGAGATTTGCTTCTGTTATTTCTCTGTCGCATGTATTTAAAACTTTTCTATTTTAACTGTGAAATATATCAAATATACCCACCACCCAGCATGATAAATGTTAATATTTTGCAGTATTTTTAGCAGAAATGATATATTACAAATATGACTAAAGCTTCATCCATTTCCCCAGACCCTTTCTCCCTTCCTCCTTCCTCAGTAATCACTATCCAGAAGTTGGTGTCTGTCATCCCCATGTCTATTTTTGTACTTAACTACAAATGTCCATATATAAAAATATTGTCTATATGCATAATATTGCTTTGCGTGGTTAAAATATGGCATCGAGCTGTACATATTTTTTTTATTTAGTCCCCCTCCCCTCAATGCTGCTTGCTGCTTATAGAAACAATGGATGAGTTGCATCACCTTCCTGAGCCACAGAGGAGATGTGATAAGATGCCGGTCGTGTTAATCCTGGCACAGTCCAGGTGAGAAAGGATCAAAGCCTGGAGAGGAGGAAACAAATTTAATATTACAGAGGTGGAATCAACAATGCCTTGTGATTGATTTGATGTGTGAAATGATAGGTGTGATTCTTGCCCAGGTGCCTGTCTGGGAGATTAAAGTCAGCCACTGAGACCAGGAGCCTGGTGAGGGCAGTGAGGCTGGTCTGGGAGAGTAGGGTGTGATGGAGTCACTTTTTGACCTTTTGATTTGGACGTGCCTGCAGCACACCCAGGTGGAGAGGTTCAGGAGGCAGTTGGAGTTTTGGACCCAAAACTCAGTTGATGGTTCTGAGTCGGAGATCCCTCTTTTGGTTCTTTTAGCATCCAGTGAATGTGAACTTTGTGAAGGGGGACACCTCAGTGTGAGTGGTTCCTGTGTCACCTTTACCTGGAATCCATAACATGGTTCACCCTCGGCAGATTTCTGCAGAACTCTGACAAGTAGCAACTAGAGACCAGGGGTGGGGTCACCTAGTTGCCACGTCAACTTCAAAGGTTAGAGTTATGTTTGAAACGTTTTTTTCTTTCTAATAACCCGTTGTGATGCTTCTCATTCACGGAATTATATAAATCCTCTCGGGAGGTAGCTTCTGCTTTCAGACTTTGCCATGCCTTGATGTTAACAAGTTCATGGACTTTATTAGCTTCTGCATTACCTTTTTATATTTACCCGAACTTGCCCTCTCGTTATATTTAAGGAGCCCGAGCCTTTTCTAGGATTGCTGGTAGCATCTTGTTCCTTTCCCAGGCATTTGGTCTCAGAATCTTAATCGTGAGTCTCTGCAGGGAGTGGTCTCCAGGACAGCAACCAGGGGGACCGTCTATGTTCTCCTTTGTCACTCACTGCAGACCCGGTTCAGGGGCTGTTCGTTGGTCCATCTCCACGAGCCAGCAGCTGGCTTTCACAGGGAAATGCCTCCTTGTGGAAGGTAGGAATCCACCCACAGTAGCTCAGGTAAAAGTGTGGGGTGGGGAAAAGTTTGGGTGGCTTCTATTATTGTAAAGATCCAGAAAGACCTGGGGAGTTTAGGGCAGGGAGCAGCTGTGGATGGTATGGGACCCAGAGGCAGCTTGGGCCCTGGTTTTCTCCTGTCTCCTTTCTTCCTTCGTTCGTTCACTCTCTCTTCATCTCCCTCCTCCAGCTTTTCCTCTTTCTCTCCCCCTCCCTCCCTCCTCACCCTCTCTCTTTTAGGGATGATGTCTGGGACTCAGTCACTCTCTAGGTCCCGCTTATTTATTACCAGCTCTTTGTCTCTGTCGTCTCTCTTCCTTTCGTTCAGCTCTTTCCTCATTCCGCTCCCACCTCTAACCCCCAAAACTGGCAGCTGGCTTCCTCAGAACTTGTATCTGGCCTGTAATTGTCCAGACTCTAACACTGATTGACCTTTTTGCTCAAAAGCCCAAGGCCATCTGGCAGTAATTTCTCTGTGTACGGGATTCTGAGTTCCCGAGAGAGGGTCCAGTTGGCTCTGCTCATCTTCCTGAGCTTGGCCACACTGTCCCAGGCTGCCGGCCAGCCTAGAAGTGGATCCCCCTCAGGTCAGAAACACCCTGGGCCAGACATCAGTGGCAGGGTGTGTAGATAGGGATAGATTCACTGAGAAAGGGTTTGGGGCGGCGGGCGGAGGGGAGTCATCGGGTACCACTAGCGTAAGAGCTGTGTCATAGAACCACTCGAATTAACTTATACCAGGGAGGTGATCCTAAATTTGCCTCGAGCTATGAATGAGAAGTCATGGTTTACAAACTGGCTTTTTTAGTCACCTTTGCACTAATTCAAGGGTATATATCTCTGAAATAATGAATTCAACATCTTCCAGCCACACCAAACTTGGCATGAAATTAGATTTTCAGCCAAGGTGTTCACTTAGTTCACACATTAGAGTATTGGGCTGGACTTGGTTGATCCAAACAAGATCATCCTGGTGCATAAAATAGAGAATGTGAATTATACTGTTTTACCGGTCACGAAGACTTTGGATACGTGATCTGAAACACGCATCCCCCAGAGTTGAGTGTCCTTTGTGATATTCTTTACTAGGGCAGTGAATGGCAGAAGACGTATCCTGAATCTGGCTCGTGATTCCATGAGGAGCTGCCCCACCACTTAGAATCAGGGATCCAGCCCTGCAGGGCAGGCGGGGAATGCTGCTGCCCGTGCCTCCCCTCCTCAGAGCCAGGTTCCCCTCCTTCTGCACTCTGTGGCTGCTGACGCCACACCCCGATGTTCCTTGTGGTCTTAAGTCATAAAACTGGCTATCACTTCATTTTCCTGAAGCATCTGAAGACAGGCTTAGAACTGGGAAACCTTGTCCCACTTTTATACAACTGGAAAACATTGCAGAACTTGAATCTTTCAAACTTAAAAACAAAACAAAACAAACAGCCTGCAAAACACAGCTTATGCAATTTAGTGGCACTGGAAACGTGAAGAGGAAGGGCAAGTGAGCTTGCTTCCGCTTGGCAGATGGTTTTGATTTAGAAAGCGTACCTTGAAATTCAGTACGGAAAAGAGGTTTTGTGTTGCTGCTAATAAAAGTAAGACTACTCTTGAATGTTTCAGAGCCCATCAAAGTTTACATTTAATCTCTTTTCCACTTTTGTCGACCTGGATAGTCTTCTCTCTACAGCTGCCGAGTCAGTCACTGTGTGTTATGGGAAACTCTCTTCTCCCCATGGTGCAAATTAGGTGGGATCCAGTTCTGACAACATGAGTTAATCATCACTAAAAATATTGGCAAGAGCTGGGCATGTTTGTGCTCCTCGGGGACAGCTTAGAATCTCTGGATAAATATTCTAGTCCCACTGACTGTCCTCTGGGCTTTCTTTCCCCAAACTTCCTCTCCCATAAGGTAGAGCAGCCAAAAGCAAAGTGTCGGATCCTGGTAATTTACAAAGCAAGGACGATACTTTGAAACAATTGGCCTTGAGCTAGCATTGGTATTCAGTAATGTGTTCCCATATAACATGTTTCTTCTTGCAAAATTGTACAGTGGCCATATGACCGTTTTTACCCCCAAAATCCAGTGACATTACTTTCGAAAGAAATTTTCAGTGTTAGATTACCAAATTCCTGCAATCTTCATATTAAGAACTCCTGTCTGTGTGTGGCCTTCAGCTATGAGACAGGTTGTTATGAGAATGAAAAGAAATGAGAAATGTCTTTTTCTTGTGTCTCCTCTATAGAATAAGAAGATCTACTTGGACATTATTCACACATACATGGAAGTGCATGCCACCGTTTACGGTTCCAGCACAAAGAATATTCCCAGTTACGTGAAAAACCATGGTATCCTCAGTGGGCGGGACCTGCAGTTTCTTCTCCGAGAAACGAAGGTAAGTTTGTAGTAGTTTTGTAAAAATTCAGCAGCGATGTTGTTTTCAGGTTTGTTTCCATTGGTGCTGAAAATGGGATCAGAATCTCTGGTGCTTTCTTTTCAATGCTGCAATAGCTCTTTAGGTCATTTCTGGGCAGTGGTTTTCTAGACCAGCTGTAGCTGAAAAGTTAGTGAATTTTGGAAGGAGGTTACTATAGTTAAAACTTACTGAGGACCTCCTCTGTGCCAGGCATCAAGTGAGGGCCTGTGGACACAGTGGCACGTAGGAAAGTGAGGCCATGTCTCGAGAGCCAGACCTTCTGATAGAGCAGCAGCTTTTACAGCAAGCCTGGGGTGCTTAAACCCCCCCTCACACACACACTTCTCCAGTCACCACCAGTCGGTACCCAACTAGCTTTTCTTCACACCTCCTCATTCAGTACTGGACACTGAAGAAGTTCAGATGAGGGAAAAGTCCCTTCAGGCTCAAGGAATAGGAAAACATCATGAGAGATGTAAAAGATGAAAAATGGATGGGGTGTGGATGCACCTGGTATTTGGGACAGACAGGAGTGAGAGTCATGTGGTGGAGGTGGAGATGACACATTCAGGAGAGTCAGAAACCAGCTGGTCTATGCTAGGAAATAGTGAAAATAAAATATGATAAGGGGCCGAGGGTCTGATTGTCGCAGACAGAGAGCTCCGACCTGGTGGTGCAGGTAGTTGGGGAAGCCACTGATGGAGGAAGGACTGTTTTAGTGGCGTGATAAATGTGTCGTTTTGACACCATGGGGACGTCCACCCAATATCTAATTCTGCCATGGAAGAACCAAATGAAATTAGGGGACTTGCAAATAGACAAGAGTTTGGCCTTGAAGAGTTGGCTGGCACTTTAATGTATTAGATAAGCTCTCTCATGTTTATTAATAAACTTTTATTTATGAATATTACAAATAATGACTCAGCAGCTTCTATGTGCCAGACATTATGTGAGGGATACAGAGCGAAGAAACAAGCAGATCCCGGCCTCAGTGTTTCCTGAAGGATAAAAGAGCTTGTTATCAATAGTGAATTTTTCAGCTCTGGCCCCTAACTATTCGTCTTCAAGTTGGGGGAGAAAGGCTGAGTGGGTGAACTTCTGTGGCGTAATAGCGATTTCTAATCAGTGTGGGATACCTCGATTTTGGAAAGTGTATTCACGTATGCCGTCCTTTTTAATTCTTACGACAGCCTTCAGAGGTAGGCAGGGCAGGTGTTATTGTTAGCTTTATTGTAAACATGAGGAAACAGACTAGAGAGTCTGGCTTGCACAGTCGCTGAGGTCATCTTGAACGTGGCCATAACTCATGAATTTCTTTTTATTGCAAATTAAAGCTCTGCTAGGCCCTCAGCATACCATCCTCATGAATAAATACCCAAACTTAAGAACATTTAATAAATACTCACCAGCCAAAAGAATATGCATCTCCTTTCTGCCTCAGTTACTCCATATGTAAATGCATTTTGACCGTTTCTACCTCCAAGCCATTCTTGTGATGCCATGAATAAAATAGTTTGATAAATTATTTATATCCTTGGCCAAAAATTTGGCTGTTTTAATTAGGATTTTATTTCCTTACAAGGTCATCCGTAGTCTGATGATTGTTTGTGGCAATCAGGAGTGAAGTACGTTCCCAGTTTGCAGTTTGCTTTCCATTCATCTTCTGTCTTAGGTGACATTTTAGAATCATTAGAATGTGCGAGCCCATTAGTGGCAATGCCGTTTTGCCATTTGTCTCATTTTACTTTTCCCCACATCAGATTGTACAAAACACTCAAGCTCCTTTAAAAGTACCTTTGGCAGCGCCGGTTTTCAGCAGCATGTCATTACCGTCTCGCACACCTCTGTCAACCCAGCCTCGTGAATGTCTTACTTAGCCTTACAAATTTTAAAAGAACCTTTACTTACCTACCATCCGTTTTCTCTGTCAGAGAATGGGAAATAGGCCAAGGCCAAGGCCAAGGCCGAGGTCCATGACATCCCAGAGAGGAAAAGAGAAGAGGCCTGGAAGGACCAGGCTACCATGTCAGAGATTGCCTAGCAACCAAGGATTGCAGCTTGAATTTTGAGTGTGAGGGGCATATATTTATTCTTGAAAAACTGGTGCCTTCAGAGGACGTCCCTGGTCCCATTTTGTATTACCTGTTCATGTGTCTGGAATATATTAAAGTACTCAGAGTGGAATGGAGGCTAAAACAGTTGGCAGATATGATGAAAATGAGACAGTGTATCGCCAGGACCTCCCCCCTCCCCCACCCCGTTATACCCAGAACACAGCAGCAGCACAGCACAGGTACTAAAATGGACTTTGAAATAATGACACTAAAGACTAGTCAGGCTTTGCGTATATAACCCTTTCTGCCTCTAACTCTTTCTCTGCGTCTCCGTGCAATTTAAAAGCAATTTATTCCAATCCATGTTCAAAGTGGAGAAGTGGAGATGCAGAGAAGCAAATGTCTGCAGAATGAATGGGATTCCAACTCGTTATTGGAGAGGGAAGCAAGTCTGGTGCTCCTCGAAGTTTAGAGAAATAGCGAAATGATTGATGCTTAATCAGCTTCTGACTCATTATTTTTCCTTTGAGCCATCTTTGAATCTCTGCATCGAGCCTAGGAAACCCTCAGCTCAGCAGAATTACGTCCTGGCATGCCACTAGGGACTCAGGTGTCATTAGCAGACTCCAGCTGCAGGGAGCCTACGAAGACAGGAGGAATTCAGTGTGGCACTAAAATGAGACTGAAAGAGCTGGGGAGTTGTTGAATCTAAAAGACTCTTCTAATAGGCATATAAATTTGGATGAATTAATTATTTATCAGAGGACCATAGACAAGTCTTTGAGTCCAGCAAACTCCAGGAGTGCACTTTAAGCCAGCAAATAAGTAAGCACTGACTGGGGCTGCATGTTTTTGCTTTGGGTTTGAATCTCCATCTCTTTTAATGTAACTTCTTCCTTCTCCTTCCTAATTTTAACCTCTTTATTACCACCACCCCCAGACTTGCTGTGGAAGCTCCTTATACAACGGGGCATTTCACATTTTATTCTGGGATAAAAGAACATTTGGAGTGAGCCAGAACAGGCACCTCCCTTTCTACAGTAAGACTTGAGAACACATGCTGGCTGTGGAAAGCCAGGGAAGAAGGTGCTGCCGCTCATGCTGTTTCTGTACCCCTCCCCTAACCAAACCTTCTGTCGTTCCCCCTCAGACACTGGGTGCATCACAGTGACCCTGTTTCCCTGCCATGTCAGCTCAGCAGCTTACCTGTGGACTCACCTAGAAGCCTGGGCAGATTGGAAGATATACAGTAGATACTGTCCTTGTCCCGTCCCATCCTCATGTCTGACTCCCCACTCGACCATCCCTCTTCCCATGAGCTTGGATGTGCTCGCACGACCTCTCTCAGAAATTCAGGGCTGAGACAGCCACTGCCAGTGGAACCCAACTCATACAGCTCCATGATGGCAGAGAGGCTTTGCTTATTCTGTTTACAGGTGTGTTCTCAGTGCCTGGAACAGTGCCTGGCTTGTAGAAAGCCTTCAGATAATTAAAATGAAGAAAGTCATCACGATAAAAATCTATTCACCATCTGGGATCTTGGAGCCGTTGCCCCCTTAGGAGTGGTTTTTTCCTTTTCTCATGAATCATGCACCTAGGTCTCTGAGATCTCCCCAGCAAGGGACACTTTCCTTCTCAGGACCCCTTTCCTGTGACTCCATGGGCCTGTAAGAGAGCCCAGGAACTTATTAGTGGAGAAACGATCTTCCATTTCTATTTCAGATACTGACATATTCACCCTCAGGCAGTCCAGCAGGTTTCATTTTAGTGACCAGTACCTAAAATTATTCTTTTCCAACTAGATGGAAAAAAATTTTACATATACATATATTCCTCGCTCTGTCTTCCCTCCTACACATACATGCCGAGTGAAGAGTGTACAGAGATATGATTCAGTAACCTCTCTGACTTTAGGAACGAAAGCACATCCCCACACCCAAATGCACCCCACCCCCCCAAAAATTCAGCATCTCACAGAGACACCTGATTGCTGAAAAAAAAATCTAACCTATTAGTATTTATTCTTTTGATCATTTATTTGACAAATGTGTATGGAGTATTGAATATATTTCAGGCCTCATTTTAGGCATTTTTGACGACTAAGGCAGTTTTGCCCGCAAGTGTGATGTGGTGGAGAAGACAAACAGATAACTATAACAATGTAAAAACTACACAGGCAGAAGTAGTAATAATAAAAATTGTTATACCATTGTAAAACCTCACTGATACTGTAAGCAGGTCAGCCATTCAGTTGTGACTTGCGAAGTTGATGAAATATGGGATGAGGCCGCTGTGGAGGACACAAGCTGATTGTCACTTTTAACACATTTAACACATTTATGTTATCATGGTGTGCATGCCACAGGATTTGACTACAATAACGGCCATTTACTCTAACCCTTACCTGTGGTAAGCCCTTTCTGTGAGTTATCTCTTCATCACAAAAGTCCTCTGATCTGGGTACCATTGGAATCCATCTTAATATGGTGGAGAAGAGGCCTGTTGAGCTGCCTCACCATTTGCAGCTGAGGAGTCAGCCTGGCGTGGAATACAGGTGAGAGAGTGGTCAGGGATTGCTCTTCCGGAGGGGGGGGGAGGGTGACACCTGAACTGCCTTTGAATGGTAAGCATTTCATGCTGGCCTAGCTGGAGGTAGAGTTTTAAATTTATTCAAATATCCTCTTACTCCCCCCATCTGCATCTACAATGCAAATTGTAAATGCGTTTGATTCTGTACTGGGGCTTCTAAATGACTGCAGTGAAGGAAGTTCTGATGATGATGTTTGCGTTTTGTTTTGTTTTTTGTTTTGCTTTGTTTCTGAAAGGCCACTTAGGTAACTGGGCGTCTACCCAGTAAACTGGTCTCTAGGAAATAGTCTTTGGTTTAGCAGTCAACTTTGGGTACTTAAACACACTTGACAAGGATCTTTATGTTGATCTCCTTGGCCCTTTTGTCTTTACGAGAGAATTTTGAGGTAGTGTAGGTTAAGAGCTTGTGGAACCTACAAGAGGGTGTAGCAAACCTATATGAGAGAGAATTCGGCCACTGTTGTCTCTTCCTCCAGCGTGGGGTGCAGAAAGGAAGACAGATGGCCAGAGAGGGACGCTTCGGGCTCTATGAAAGCATCACCTATCAGGAAAATAAATTTCCTCCATACCCAGCCATTGTATGGATTCTTTTTAAAGATGTAAAAGGGATAGCTATTACCAAAAATTGAACGATTCCCGACCATTATATGAAGAATAAACGAGTAAGGCTTAGCATGTCGCTCATGGGACTGACCTTTCCATGACCCAGTCACTGTAAACCACATCCTCTCTCTCTCTTCCGATAGACGTCCCTCCCCTTTTTTTAGTTTAGGTACTTACGAAATAGTGAGAATACATAAATACACATATAGGTGCTGAACATCTTGTAAGAACCCACAGCCACAACTCCTGCACAGCTAAACAAACTCTAGCTAAATCATACCAGGTCATGTAGATGGAGCTGTGTGAAGTTGAATGTGGATTTGAACTTGGACTGCTGTTTAGTGAACATTTACTAAGTGCCAGGCTTTGGAATACATTCTTTCCATGAAATATCTCATTAATCCACACAGCAGCACCATGAAATAACGCACTATTTCCCCATATTTTACACATAAAAAGAGAGGATTAGAGAGTTGGTGTTACCTCAACCGAAGTCCCATAGCTAGAGAGAATAGATGATAAATGGGCTTTTATAATCTGTAAAAAGAGGCGTGTAACAATTTTTCTAAAGTTCCAGAACCTAGGATATGATGGGGTTAGGATTTGAACCCTGGTCTCCCTGATTCCAGAGCCTGTGCTGTTCATCACCACATTGACCTGTTTACTTTGTGCCAGTAATCAATTTAATGGATAAGCTGAGATTGATTCATTGCTCAAACTCCCTCCTGAGCCACCCCACCGACTTAGCTAATTAAAACTAGTCAGAAAATTGTATGTTGAATATGTGTTTCTTATTTTGGGTTTGTTTATCTTTGGTTCCTCATCAGGAGTGACTGGAAAATGACCAAACCCGTGGAATCTTCCTAAGAACTACTATCTTTATCCATATTTAAAGGATTCTTTGTTAACTACTCCACTTAACGGATTTAAAACAAGTCTGTTTCACCTTTCACACAAAGTAAAAATCTGAGTGGTTTTACTGAAACTCTTTGTCGATATATAGGGATGTCCCTATCTTGTGCCATGAATAAAACATATGGCGCTTCATCTGTTCTCCCTTGCTTAGTATTAGTTCAGAAATTTAATTTTAGAGCATGTAATCCCTCTGTTTAGAAATGCTCATCGATGGAGCCGGAGTTGCAACCATGGAGATGTTCCGTCATCTGGAATATCCTCATTAGATTCTGGGCCTCTGATGGGCCTCTGAAGTATAAATAAAAGATGCCCAGTTTCCTCCTGAAGAGCTAAGCTTCTGCGTTTGAACTCATTCTCGTAGTGTATTTCTCGCCCCCATGCTATTGAAATCTGTCAGTGGGCAGAATGAGAGGGAAGGGCGGGTAGGGGAAGAGCAATTTAGTATGGTTAAGGTAAGGGGCGTGGCAAGCCATAAGCACTCAGAAGTTTATGGAATGCCCTTTGGTGGAGGTGAGCTCTCTCTGCCCTAACCTGTTGTCATTCAAACCTCAGGTGTGCTGTCTGACCATAACACATCTGTCTGTTATAATGTCACGGGAAACAAGTATGCAGGAAGCGGGAAAAAATTGCTTATTGACCAAAGTAACAACAACAACAAAAACTTTTGATTTTGGTGTTCCCCAGTAATGCATTTCCTGCATTCCTAAGTAGTGTGACAAAGAAACTCATTGTCAAGAAATTGTGTGGTATTTGCTTAAGCTTCATTCTAAAATTGTGAAGGCTTTGGAAAGTTAGCCCAAAGTGTTTATTCTATGTGTATGGAGATATTCCAATGCCAGCAGGGCAGAAGAGATGGTGCAAATTGTTATTCAGATATAATTAAACCTAGGTCACATTCAAGTCTATTAAGCAAGTGCCTCAAATCCTTTTAATTAATGGGTTCAGATTGGTTGGTCTGAAGGAGCTAATTAATTTTTTTCCAGGATTTTCTATTTAAATAGATAAGCATTGTGCTTCCTGCGTTTCCTCCAAAGTTCTTTGCAATTTAGAGTTGATGAAGGTATCGGCACTTTATGGCAGGCCCTGATTTTCAGAGGTCAGGAAATACAATAGGTCTCTCTCTGGTTAAACCCATAGAGACTTGTCTGCATCTTCCAGCATCTTTCTTCCCAGAGTCAAAGGAATCAGGAAGCCCTACGCTTTCCTCTACCCAACCTCAGTCTGATAGAGGTCATCTTTCCCTTGGAGAGCCAGCATATCCTCCCCAAAATCTTATGGGGAGGGCAGATCAGAGAAATCAAAAGCCTCAAGGGCGGTAACCCGGGATTCTTCACGTTGACAAAGCTGGAATGTCTTGGGACTCCCCCACTGCTTCCTTCTATTTCTTCTGCTGCTCTCAGGCATCGCCCCTACCCCTGAGGCGCATGCTCAGGCCACAGCCTATACTTGTCAGTTCTCTCCGATAATCTCGCTCCCGTGAGCTACAGAATAAGGTCCAGAAACAGGGCCTTCCAGTGGTGTGGACCGTGCCGCTTATATCTTGCAGCTCACAGGCTCCCACTACCCTGCTTCCCTCCACCCATGTCTCTGGTAGTTTTGCCCCAGGGACACTACCCAGCCTGCAGAAGGAGCTCCATGGACCTCTCAGAGCCTCTTTCCTCCTGAACGCCCCCATCCCCCATGGACGTTTCCAACAGTGTAGCCAGTCATCTCAAGGTTCGTAGGAAATGAGAGGTTATTCCTCCAAACGACAAAAAGGCGACGTACCCTGTTCTGTGCAAAAGAACATACAGTTATAAGACAGGGAGTGTCTCCTGAAAACCAGAGATTTTAATTTCTTGCCCCAGAAAAATCCCTGCGGGGGCTACGTAACTCTCCAATATGTCCATCGTGGGCCATGCGCAGTAGCCAGCCCTGGAATTGTGTGCCCAACATATACATCCTGCGTCTTCCACTGTTGCCCAGGGAACCTGGCAGCCTGGTCTCAGGGCTCTGTAGGCAGAACCATTCTAAATAATCCTTCGATTAAAGCAGCTGCAAAGACAGGATTGCTGGAGCGAGGGATGGGGCAGGGGAGTCGAGCATGCAGCCATAGCCAGTGCAGCAGTATCCTTCCCTCTCGGTGCCTGGCCTTGTGAGTGTTCCTCACTGTGATGGCAGAAGAAGATCGTGCCCTGAGGCCCAGTTATTTTTTTGTCACTTGATGTGCCTCCTGAGACTGGAGTGATGTCAAAACTGGCTCCTTGATGTGGGTAGGGAGAGCTCACGTCTCACCAAGCCCAGACTTGGACCCTGCCCATCAATAACCCACAGCCCTCCAGCAGTGCAAAATATCCCACGGTGAGGAGATGCAGCTTGGCATTTCTGTGAGATGCTGTTTCATTTCTGGACCCAGGAATCAGTGCCACTGAACTGCAGCAAGTTCCCTTTGTCACGGAGCTCTCAGCTGCAGTTGGTATGAGCACTGTGAGAGTGTGTTTTTGCTGCCATCTATTGTCTGATGTGGGGAAAACACATGGTTTGCTCTCTGGAGAAGGAAGCAGCCTTGTCCGTTTAGCAGCTTGGCACCCTCTGCCCCCATCAAGGGGAAAATAAAAACCAAGATCTTGGTGTTCCCCAGTGAAAACCCCATTATGAAAACCTGTGTTTACTGACCTACCATCATTTCAAAACAGCTCCATTTGAGCTGTAATCAAACCAAGTGACCTTTCTGTCCCTCTGCCCAGCATCACTGAAAGGGGCCGTTGTTCCTTTGGTTCAATGAAGAAACCTTCTGTTTAGTTAAGCAAGTGTTTTTCCAATCATGTCTCCTGGTGAGTTACAGAAAGATTATTGTTGGGTCTTGGTATTTGTTGTTGTTTTTATTCATTTAATACCCCTACTTTCCTACCCCTCGACTGCCCATCCCAGCACTGATTTATTTCTTTCTTTATTTTTTTAGCAAAGGAGAATATAATGACCTCAGCAGCTTCATGAGTCTTTAAGGATCCCTGGTCCTGATGTAAGCTGACTTGTCTTTGCCCCATTCCCCCGAGACCTGGGAACCTTCCAGACTTTCTGAGGCTTTCACACAGGAATGGAGGACAGAATAGCCCCCCTGTGAGCCAGAGACACCAGTCCTGATTGACGTGTTTATATGTGGCATGCTTTTCTCTCTTACAGTTGTTTGTTGGACTTGGGTTCCCTTATGAGGGCCCAGCTCCCTTGGAGGCCATCGCAAATGGATGTGCTTTTCTGAATCCCAAGTTCAGCCCACCCAAAAGCAGCAAAAACACGGACTTTTTCATTGGCAAACCAACTCTGAGAGAGGTAAGCATCTATTAACATTATTCTTTCCTCAACAATATGAATAATAGCTATTGAGTGCCGAGAGCTCATTTAAGCTCATAGCCTTGGACAGTAGGTGTTACCGACTTCATTTAACACAGTTGGATGGAGGAAGGGTGTGCAGGGGTTCAGGGAGATGCACAACTTGATGACATCCTTCAGCTAGATAGTGGCAGAGCCAAGATTTAAATCTGTTTCCACCCTTTCACAAAGTGCGAGATTTTTTTCCCTCTGCCACAAGTCTATCTCAATTCAAACCGGCATCTCCAGCAAAATTAGCTGAACTTTGACATTCCAAATGTTTAGAGTTGTGGAATAGGGCAATCAGCTGGTTAACAGGTATTTTTGAAGGAGCTACTCTCCATGATGGGCTGTGGGGACTAAAGAGTGGGTCATGGGATTCTTAAAGAACCATCAACCTTGAGAAACAGGATATATCATCGGTGACTGAAGTAACGTGCCAGATATTTTAGCCCACCGTCAGCCAGCACGGCACCATCCTGAGAAGTAATCCTGCCATTGCTCGAGCTGTTTGCAGAAGCTTTATTTCAATTGGCTTCAGAGATCCTCTTGAAAATCCACAGTGGGTGATGAATCACCATTGGAGGCAGTTGGATTTGATTTGGGACAATAAACAAAAGTCATTTAGAGCATGTGAGTGATCAAGCCGGGTGTTTCTGTATCCGGTCAGAAAAGGTGTGTGCAAGAAACCACAATATTAATTTTTTTATTATTTCAGTGTAGTTAGTAAGTGGCTCTGTAGGCTGCTGGCGAGGAGGAAGCCTCTAAGTGTCAGCATCATCACAGTGCCCTTGTCATTTGAGGCCTTCTACTCGGGATTACACTGCTGGGCAGGCTTCCCATTCCTCCTACGACCTAGCAGCAATACAACAGTACTAAGGCATAGGTTTTTCTATTCTGCTACTTCTAAACCTTTCTGGCTCGATTCTCCCGAATACCCCTTCCCTAAATACTATATAAGATGCATCTTCCGTGATTATTCTTTACTCACCAGAGATCTTACCACTTCATAGAGTTGATTATTTTGAGTGTTGTTTTCTCTGACCCTCCCTATCATTGCCGAAATGGCCAAAGGAGATGGAGGAAGATCAACAAGATCTATAGATCATCGTCAAAAAGATGACCCTGTGGCCTAGGTAACCTCGGACAAGAGTTCCTTGCGTATGTGCGTGTTTTATGGAAAAGTTGTACAAAAAATTGTACTGAGTTTGGTTATATGACTCATGCAGCTTCCTGTAGTGGTGACATATTACAAAACCACAGTACAGTTGTCAAAACTAAGAAATTAACATTGGTATCATAGTATTATCTAAACTACAGATTTTATTTGGACTTCACCAGTTTTTCCACTAATAACCCTTTTCTGTGCCAGGATCCAATCCAGGATCTTACATCGCATTTAATTGTCGTGTCTCTCTAGTCTCCTCCAATCTGTGACAACTCTTCAGTCTTTCATTGTCCTTCATGACCTTGACACTTTGAAAGAGTATTAGTCAGTTTTTTTGTACACTGTTCCTCAATTTGGATTTGGCTGATGTTGTCTCATAATTAGTTTGAGGTTACACATTTTTTGGCAAGAATATCAGAGAAGCAATTTTACCTTTCTCAGTGTATCGTATCTGGGGGTGCATTGTGTCACTATATCATCTTATTACTGTTGATGCTAACCTTGATCACTTGGTTAACATAGTATTTGTTAGGTTTCTCTACAATAAAGTTATTATTTTTCTCTATATTGGGGAAAATACTTTGAGACTGTGCAAATATCCTGGTCTTCTCAAACTTTTGCCCATTTATTTTTACCACGTAGTCATGGGTCTTGCCTGTATCAGTTATTACTGTGGTGCTCTAACAGTGATTTTCTTTTACCCTCCGCATGACTTCATGAAAAGCAAAGAAACCCATCTCTTTTCTTACTGCAGTTTCTATATACAAGCCTTTGGGGAATGATTAATCAAAAGTATCTTAGACTATGTTGGCAACTGACCCCTTTTTTTGTAATTGTAAAGATTTTGATGCCACTTTGTTACCAAGGAGTATTTTTTCCTGGGGGGCAAAAAAAAAAAGTAGGACACTCTTAAACACAGATTATTTCCTAGTGAATTATGTAATGTTGCATAGATCAGATCAGCCAGAATGAAGTTATTGAGAAAAGTATGTTTGTTGCTTCCTATCAGTTGCAAGTGATCTCACACAGATGACTCCATCGGTCTTAGCCTCCCACAGGAGGGACGGGATGCAGAAGATCAGTTGACAGATGTTTCTTGTGTCCCTCAGGGTCCATGGTACTAGTTATTGCATTACGGGGAACTTATCAAGACACATTTTCTATTTCCTAGTAGCTCAAAATCTGATATATAAGATTGCTAAGACAGATACATAATCAATATAAATGATAAAGAAATAGCTAAGTAAATTAAGGAGGGAGAGTTAGCTTGGAGTTGTGCCAGGTGGAGAGTGTGCTGGATTAACTGAGAAGGGTTGGTGGAGGGAGGAGCTGTGCTTTAAAGGAAAAGGAGGAGGGTGGGATTTCAAGCTTCAGGGACATGAATGTTGATGAGTTCCAGGGAAGTCCCAAGGTCACTTTGCTTTATGCTGGAGGGCAGGTTCCATCTGATGTCTATCTCCTCTGCCAGAGACAGTCCAGAGAGCCAGCTGAGAGCCACCAGCGACATCGCATAGCTCTGAGAGGAGCCAGTGAACTTGACCTCATGGTCAGGTGGAACACTTTACTCTTTTAGTTCACAAAAGCTCCCAAATTCCCCTATAGCTAAAGGTGCTTTTAATTGAGAAACAAGTACCAACAGTTTTATAGATTTCTCTATAGGGTCAAAAAAAAAAAAAAAGCCTTTTTTTCCTCAGCAGATGGAAAAATTTTAAATGAAGTGTGTGTATAATTACGTAGCTCTCTTTTTGGGCCCATGTTAGTCTTTCAAGTTAAGCAAAAATTGACCCATATAAATTGCATGTATTTTTCTTCTTTGTCTTCATTTGAAGAGAAGGAAAGTCTAGATTTTTCTTTGTTTTTAGAAAGCAAAACTTTATTTTTATTTTTTGCATTGGACCAATTTTCAAAACCATGATGTACACTTAGGGGAAAAAGTTCTTTAATGCCTTAAGTAATATGGTCAGTTCAAGTTCTACTTTAAATGTAATATAAATTGGATTTTTATCTTTATATTGGGAAATATATTAGTAGGTTCTCGATCATTATTCTGACATTTTGTAAACCATTAGAAATTCTCTGGCTTGAGGGATTCTTTCCCCCCTCATAACTCATATTCTCTTTGGAGATCTAATAGCCGCTCTGAAGTAATGTCTCATATTTTATAAGATTTCCATTACTTTTACAAACAATACTCCAGTAAATTTACTGATTGATATACAAGGAAAAAGCTCAGATCAGACAGTTCTCAATAAATTAACAAGAAGGAATATAACATTCAGAGGATGAATAATGAATCA
The DNA here is from genome assembly GCF_902729225.1 of Pteropus medius. Classification (NCBI taxonomy): domain Eukaryota; kingdom Metazoa; phylum Chordata; class Mammalia; order Chiroptera; family Pteropodidae; genus Pteropus; species Pteropus medius. Next base: position 15,737,220 of record NW_024345601.1, read on the forward strand.
AAAAATGCCTTACTCATAAAATTAAGTAACCCTCAATGAGTATAAATGAACGAAATGATAGTGGCTCAGTGTTTTGTACTTTCCGAGTACTTAGAACTACCTCATAAATAAGCAGGGACCTTATACAGAGGAGAGGAGAGAGATAAGCAGGGAGAGGATAGGTAAGCAGCTAAGTAGTGACATTCGTGGCAACTTTAACTTGCCCTGATTCCACTGTAAAATTAATTATGTAGTTTGTCTTCCAGGCCACAGAATGAACATGGTGTGACATTTTGCTGATCTTCAGAGAGGGTCTGATAAAGGCATAAGTTCGGTCTGGGATTTTTTTTAGGCTGGCCAGTTTTAAGAGAGTGATTAAAAGACTGTTATTTACATTGGGCTTCTTTTGCTCTTTGTCTTAAGAACCCAGTAGTATCCTTTAAAATTGTCATCTTCTTTTCTATCTAGAGCTAATAAGTTGTCAAAGGATCTAGATTTTAATTTGCTCTGCTACTTTCTGGCTACGTGGCCTTGGGGATTTATAAACCCCTCTAGACCTTAGATCCCTCGTTGATACACAGGAAACCTGATACATAATGCATATGCAGATGATTAGCACTGTGCCTGGCCTGCCCAGAGGCTTCACTGATATGTGTTAAAATTAAAATAAATGCCGAAGGGAAAAATGATGTCTCTCTAGCTCCATGAACCTGCGGGCATTCTATCACTGACCCTGTGGCTAAGCAGAAGAAGAGGATGCATGTCAGAAGGGAGGAGAACTGGACAGGCCAGCGAGGGGCGTAACTGGCAGAGGAGGCAAGAGCACAGTCTAGGTTCTGTACCTCAGAATCACTTGATTTCCATGGGCACTGTCAGTGAAGGCTTGGATCTGAGGCCCCGTAACTTGTACGTCCTTAGCACTGCATGCACACCGTCGGTGTGGCAGGATACAAGGAACGGGGACACAAGCCAGATGGAGAGGTGCCAGTTAAATGGTCTAGTCTTCTGAATATATTGGGCTCGGAACTTAAAATGAGAGCCAGCTTGGCCTGTGTAGCAAGGACCTCAACCTTAACAGAACCAATACCTCCTTCTATTACAAGAATATCGTAACACCTACTTTTCTCTCCCGAAATGAAATTTGTAAATTATATACCCTGCCTACATATGTAATTTCAGAAAAGAATGATTCTTTAATATAAAAGAGAAATAAAAGCAAAATAATGTATAATAATACGTATTTCAGTATATATGTAGTCAAGAAGTACTAATTAATCTAGATCCAAGAACTAGAAGACATCACGATGTCTTTTTCTTCTTTATAATGAATAACTTTGTATTTAAAGAGGAATAAAACATTCAGCTAAACCTAGTCAGCCCTTTTTGCTTATAAGTGGCATGAAAGAGGAACTACGTACGAAAGTTCCTATATATACATATACCCGTATATATGCAATTCGCCATTAATGGGAGAGCTACAAATATAGACCGATTCGGGTATGTCGTACTGGAGATTCAGATCATCAGAGTGACACTGACTTCACTGCCGTGATTATTCCAAAATGATAACAGGTTATCAGTGAAGTTGCAATTACGTTCTTAGGAAATTCAGTGTATATTAACCTGTGCCACATAGTTAGGTTCTGTGAGCCCACGCGAAAGGTCTGAGGTGCATGCGAAAGCTGTTTGGGAAGTGGACAGTTCTCTCTTGTGCAGGGCTGCCGTGTGCAGTGCAAGGTATCTGACATCCCTGGTTCCAGCTCACCCATTAAGGTAGCACCCACTGTGTTCGTGAGAACTGAAAATGCTCTCACAAATGCCCAGAATGTGCCTTTCACACCACAACCGTAAAAGGATACAAGAATAAAAATGGAAATACATTTGAGGGGTAAATTTAACTGTCTTAAGGAATGGGCTCTTTGAGAAGTGAGAATTACCAGTGTTCATACTGGGTTTCTTCAGCCACCCATTCTTCTTAAAATAAAACCTCCTTTATATCCTTTTCTGAATATAAATTTCTTTATAAATATTGAGGCTTCACTGTTATGCGAATGATTATTCTTGAAACCATAGCAAAATTCTCTGGTTTTCTGGTAGCATTATTTCTCTTTCTGTCACCTTTTGTAGTACTGTTACTCATGCTCCTATGACTTTAAAGCCTTTATTGTAATTTTTCCATGCTTACTGTCTATCCTAACCAGCTTCTTTTAACATATACAAGTTTGGTCTAGGTGACTTTCGGGGCCAGGATATGATGGAGGATAGTAAATCTTCATTATTTCTTGGTGTAATGTTGGGGGTTGAAACTACCGGTAGCATCCTCCATGTCTCTTGGTTATGACATCTAACTCTTCTTTCCAAGTAAGATTCAAGATGTGGTCTGCATCTTACTTGGAAAGATCACTGGGTCAAAGAAAAAAGATGCGGAGCCATCACTATTATCTGTTTATGGTTTGCTTAGGAGGAAGAACGAAAAAGATGTCTTATCTGCGCAAGCACAACTTGGTACCATAAAAAGCATAACACTTCATGTAGCACATGAAGTTTCTTTTAAAGTGTGTGTGATGTGAGACTGAGATGTTCTGTCTTTTCTTTTTTTAGCTGACATCTCAGCATCCTTATGCTGAAGTTTTCATCGGCCGACCACACGTTTGGACTGTTGACCTCGGCAATCAGGAGGAAGTTGAGGACGCAGTGAAAGCAATTTTAAGTCAGAAGGTTGTTTCTTTTATTCCATTTCCCCCCATTTGTAATGTGAACTGGAAAGTGAGGAAAGTATCACAGGCCCTTGTTGGAGTAATTAAGAATGGTTCCATGTCAGCTCAGCTCTGGAGTTAGAAACTGGCCGGGCCATAGGATTTGGCCTGGGGACGTCATGGTTCTTATGTGGATGGAAACAGAGCTGGTGTCCAGATGTGTATGTGGTTCTGCAGACGCTTCCACATGACTCCTGGGCCTCAGACACAGGAGTAGGGGCTTGCTTCAGTGGCTTCATTCTGTTGCTCTAGTTCTTTTAAGGGCATCAGTCCTATTGGATTAGGGCCCACTGTACTTCAGGAGGACCTCATCCTAACTTAATGACTTCGAGAAGACCCTGTCTCCAAATAAGGTCACATTCACAGGTACAGGCGGTTAGGACTTCGGCATCTCTTTTGGGGCATCCCAATTCAAGTCATACACCTAATTTAAGTGCACGTGCCCTTGAGAGGAGTAATTTAAAAGGCTAATTTAGAAGGAGAAAATCTTGGATCATGAAATCCAAAGCTTTTTAGGTAATAGATCTCTCTCTCTCTCTCTCTCTTTTTTTTTTTTTCTTTTTTTGGTCAAAAACCTAATGAGAATGCTTGATGCATAAAGCACCGAGAGTGAGGTACTGAGTTCTATCTGCTCACTACGTGGAACCTCTAGTGCTCCACATTTAAAAACCCCGGTCAACCCTTTACACTTATTCAAAAAAAAAAAAAAAAACCAGTTTAAGGCCACTTAAGAAAAAAAATGTAATTATAATAGTTGATAGGTGGAGAGAACTTCTTTCTACACATCTAGAATCTTTCTGTACACTGTTATAAGTCTTATCGCACTTAATCTTTATGAGCCGAATCCCATTTAATCCTCCTTCAGTTGAAATTAATATTTAAGTAATTTACTCAAGTTGGATTGACAGCTATGTCTTTTTGACTAGTTTGTTAAGAAGATAATATGAAATTTAAAAAGAAAAAAAAGCATGAAATGAAGTAAAAAAGATAAGAGTAGGAAAGAGAGATAAAGTAAGGAATGAGATTTTTACAAAAACCATTGTCATTAAAATCCTTACACTGTTAGAAATGGGTCAGAAACCTGGTGCCAAGCTTTCTCATATTTAATTATAAGATTTTAAATTCCATGACAATCACAAAAGCAAGAAAACATATAACCCATCATTAAAGGAGGAAACAGTCAATAAAACCTAGACCTAGCTATGGCTCGGATGTTGAAATTAATATACAACTACTTTAAAATGCTAAGATAATATATTAAAAGTCTTGGTGAAAGAGATGGACAACATATGTGAAGAAATGAGGAATTTTAGCAGGGAGATGGAAACTTTTTAAAAGCCAAATGAAAAAATGCTAGTCCTGAAAAATACAGTGTCAGAAATGAATTCTTTCAGTGGGCTTATCAGCAGACTGTGCACAGCAGAGGAAAATATCAGCAAACTTGAAACTTGTCGGTATAAATTATCTTTTGAAGCACAAAAGAAAATGGAGGAGAAGGTGGGAAGGTAATAGAAAGTTTCCCAAGCCAGCAGGAACTGCATATTGCAGCCAGCAGGCATCCTTCCTGTGGCCCTACGAGAAACAGTCCTTTTTCCACAAGTTCCCCCTGCTTCTCCACAACTGACCTTACTTGAGTTTCTCAGTGACTGGATGTGGTTTTAGCATTCCCTTTCATTCCATCCCCCAGAGACCTTGACTTGTTCTTGAAGGACCATCATGCAGAAAACTAGAAAACTAACTCTGACACACTCTCTCCGGCCCTGCGCCCGCACGCGCGCGCGCTCTCTCTCTTTCTCTCTCTCTCGCTCGCTCTCTTGCTCTCGCTCTCTC